>NC_069805.1:30243926-30388668 GCF_027406575.1 Nycticebus coucang | reverse complement strand
GCTGGGACTACAGGCAGGCATCACAACACCAGGCTATTTTTTTGGTTGTAGTTGTCATTGTTATTTGGCAGGTTGGGGCTGGATTCAAACCTGCCAGCTCTGGTGTATGTGGCTGATGCCTTAGCTGCCGAGCCTCAGGCGCTGAGCCCAGAAAGCTGTATTAATCTTTCTTTAAAATTCAAAGACAAAAACAGAATCTTTTTTTTTTTTTGTAGAGACAGAGTCTCACTTTATGGCCCTTGGTAGAGTGCCGTGGCCTCACATAGCTCACAGAAACTTCCAACTCCTGGGCTGAAGCGATTCTCTTGCCTCAGCCTCCTGAGTAGCTGGGACGACAGGTGAACACCACAATGCCCAGCTATTTTTTGGTTGCAGTTTGGCCGGGGTCGGGCTTGAACCCGCCACCCTCGGTATATGGGGCTGGCACCTTAGCGACTGAGCCACAGGTGCTGCCGCAAAAACAGAATCTTAATATGAAATTTCTGTTATTGGTATAGGTGTTCAATGTAACAAGACTAAACTGGTGACATCAGTAAGTTGAAAGGAAGGCTGGGTCAGTTGGCTCATGCCTATAATTCTAGCAGTGGGGATGTCAATGCAGGTAGATTTCCTGAGCTCACAGTTTCCACCTGTGAGCCAGAGAAAGACCTCATCTCAAAAATAGGTGGGTGCTGTGGCAAGCACCTGTAGCCCCAGCTACTAGGGAGTCTGATGCAAGAGAATCGATTCAGCCCAAGAGTTGTAGGTTGCTGTGAACTATGACACTACAGCACTCTAATGAGAATGACAAAAGTGAGACTCTGTCTCAAAAACAAAACAAAACAAACAAAAAAACTAACCAGGCATTGTGGCAGGTGCCTATACTTCCAGCTATTGAAAAGACTGAAGCAAGACCATCTCTTTTATCCAAAAGTTTGAGGTTGCTGTGAGCTTTGACAATGCCACAGCACTCTACTCAGGGACACAGAGTGAGACTGACAAAACAAACAAACAAAACAAAACAAAAGCCATAGAATATCAAAATAAGGAATATAGACAGTTATAGTTTTTTGCCTAAGACCTAAACTTGGAGGCTATTGTGAGCTGTGATGTCCTCTACCAAGGGTGACAAAGTGAGACTATGTCTCTAAAAAAAAAAAAAAAAGAGTTATAATTTTTGCATTCAATTGAAGTTAGCCTGATATGAGTCTGAATAATATTAATAATATTGTTATATCTTAAAAACTTTTTATAATTTCCATTCTTCAACGTGTTCAGAAAGAAAATATCTATAGAATTTATCTGAAGTAAACTAAGAAATCAGACTTATTATAAAATTCAATAAAACAGAAATGAAGGTAGCAAGAGAAGAAATGAGGAGAACATATCTAGAGGAAATAAAGTAATCTAAATGTTAACTCATTTATATTTAATATAATTAGCTCATTAATTTAAAAAGATGGTATGGGGAGAGCAAAATGGTAGCCGAGTAACAGCTTCCTTGCATCTGGGCACGGTGAGTCTGGGGAGATAAGACTCTAGGCATCTCTGGATGGTGGGATCAGCCTATAATCATCCCTTTGAGGATACAGGGTGTAAGGGAGAGACTTCTGGACCCCAAGAGGAGGACAAAAACAGTGGAAAACTGGCAAGTAAACGCGTGTGTTTGATCAGTCTAATCCCGCCGACAGCTGTTAGTGCAGTAGCTGAAAACCGGAAATGCCTTATCTGTGAATTGTTTTGGTGTTTTTGGACTTGGCACTCAGTTGAACTGCCTTGGGGAGAGCTTCAGCGAAAGTGTGGAGAACTTTGGGTGTTGTCTGGGACCGACTGGGCTGCTGAGCCTGATGGATGGAGCTAATAGTGTTTGGCTGTGGGCCGCAGGGAACCATTGTGAGAGAACTGCCCCAACAAGGTCCGCCCTAGGGGTTGCAGAGCAAGGATCGGGTGAGAACTAGTAACCTAGTGACTGAGCAGCCTAAAGGCGCGGTCTGAGACACATTACAGCCCTTACCCACAAGGGCAGTGTGAGACTGGTTTTGGCACACTGGGTAAGTGGATAGCCACTTCACCAGTGATTCCAGCAACAAGCACTTTCCTGGGAAAGCTTCTGCTTAGCAAGATTAGAAGCTTAAAGTGCCTTTTAAGAGGGCTGAAGAGAGACTAAGGGTGTCTACCCTGTGGAGTTTGAGAAATCAGCGAAGGCCTCCAGTCATATCAGCATTGTAATTAACATCTCATATGCCAGAAGACCACCTGTTGCCCAGATATATATACTGCTTTGTTTTTGTTTGTTTTTTGTTTATTTTGATGTTGTTGTTGTTTTGTTTTTAAATTTTGACCTTTTCCGTGCAGATTTTTTCTTTTCTTTCTCCAGTTTTCTAGTATAAATACAATTTCCATTGCTCCCTTTTTCAATAACTAGAATTTCATTTTTGTTAGTGTTTCTATGCCTATTATTTGGTTTTTCACCCAATTTTGTCCCATAAAGCTTTCTGTTTGCTTCTTTTTGTTTCATTTATAGCATCTTATTCTTTCCTCTCTACTTGGTGGAAGTGGGGTACTCTGTCTGATCAGGTTAGCAAAGAGTTGCTGACCTCAAGGCAACCACCCAACCAGGCACCCCCAGAGGTTGAGGGTTTTTGAGGTTGTGTCGAAGTACCCTACTGTACACCTATATTGCTCTGTCTGTCTCTTTCTGTGCCTCTCTTCTTTTTGTCAATATTCCTTTTACCCACCCCCTCTCCTTTCTCTATTTTCTTTTCATTCTTTCCTTCTTTCATCCCTTCTTCTTTTTCAACCTTCTCATCCTTCTTGCCCTATACCAAAAGGACTCATCAAAACCTTGGTTCACAGGCATGGGAACGTAAAGAACAAGTTTAAGTGAAAGGAAAATTAGGGAAAGGAAACAGATAAAAGAAATCACTCATAAGAAAAGAATCAGTAGAAAACTCCAGGCAACATGAAGAACCAGTCCAGAACAACGCCTCCAAGGGACCATGAGGTACCTACTGCAAAGGATTCCACAAATAAAGAAATGTTAGGAATGACAGAAAGGGAATTTAGAGTACACATGATGAAAACAATGCAGGATATTATATAAACAATGAAGGAAACTGCTAATAAAGTGGAAAATAACCAAAAGGAAATCCAAAAACAGAATCAAAAAGAGATAAACAATATGAAGTATATAGAAAGGACATAACAGAGCTGAAGCAACTGAAGCAGTCAATTATGGAACTTAAAGATGCAATAGAAAGTATCAGCAATAGGTTAGACCATGCAGAAGAAAGAATTTCAGAGGTAGAAGACAAAGTTCTTGAGATAACTCAGATAGTAAAAGAGGCAGAAAAGAAGAGAGAGAAAGCAGAAAGTTCACTGTCAGAATTATATGGCCTTATGAAGCATTCCAACATACAAGTTATAGGAATCCCAGAAGGGGAAGAAGAATGCCCCAGAGGAATGGAAGCCATACTAGAGAATATTATAAAAGAAAACTTCTCAAATATCACCAAGGATTCTGACACACTGCTTTCCGAGGGATATCAGAACCTAGGTAGCCTCAACTCTAATTGAGCTTCTCCAAGACACATTGTGATGAACCTCTCAGAAGTCAAGAGAAAACAAAAGATTCTGCAAGCTTCCAGGAGTAAGTGCCAGTTGACCTACAGGAGCAAATCCATCAGAGTGACTGCAGACTTTTCTAATGAAACTTTCCAAGCAAGAAGACAATGGTCATCTACTTTTAAAATACTTAAACAGAACAATTTCCACCCCAGAATTCTGTACCCTGCTAAGCTGAGCTTTAAAATTGATGGAGAAATTAAATCATTTACAGATATACAAACATTAAACAAATTCGGCACAATGAGACCAGCTCTACAGGAAATACTTCACCCTGTTCTACACACTGACAATCACAATGGATCAGTAGTAATGTAAGAACTCAGAAATTAAAGGACAGAACCTCACCTCCACAATGATGTGAAAGATAAAACTAAGTAATGGACTCTCACAAAATAAGATCAATAGAACACGACCACACTTATCAATTATCTCAATAAATGTTAATGGCTTGAATTCCCCACTGAAGAGATATAGATTGGATGAATGGATTAAAAAACACAAGCCATCCATTTGCTGTCTGCAAGAAACACACCTGGATTCAAAAGACAAATCAAAACTCTGAGTCAAGGGTCGGAAGACAATTTTTCAGACAAATGGAATTCAGAAGAAAAGAGGAGTTGCAATCTTATTTTCAGACACATGTGGATTTAAAGCAACTAAAGTCAAAAAAGACAAAGATGGTCACTTTATATTGGTCAAGAGAAAAATACAACAGAAGACGTTGAAATTCTAAATATTTATGCACCCAATTTAAATGCTCCCAGTTTCTTGAAGCAGACCTTACTCAGTCTGAGCAATATGATATCCGATAATACCATAATCACAGGAGACTTTAACATTTCTCTTACAGAGCTGGACAGATCCTCTAAACAGAAATTAAACAAAGATGTAAGAGATTTAAATGAGACCCTAGAACAACTGTTCTTGATAGACGCATATAGAACACTCCATCCCAAAGGTAAAGAATATACATTCTTCTCATCACCCCATGGAACATTCTCCAAAATTGATCATATCCTGGGACACAAAACAAATATCAACAGAATCAAAAGAATTGAAATTTTACCTTGTATCTTCTCAGATCATAGGCACTAAGGGTGGAACTCAACTCTAACAAAAATGTTCAACCCCACACAAAAACCTGGAAGCTAAACAATCTTCTGTTGAATAACAGATGGGTGCAGAGAGAAATAAAACAGGAATTCATTAACTTCCTTGAGCATAAGAACAAAGAAGACACAAGCTACTAAAAACTGTGATATACTGCAAAAGCAGTTCTGATATGCAAATTAATCACTTTAGATATCTACATTTGAAAAACAGAAAGAGAGTGCATCAAAATATCACAAGCAATCTTATGGAATTGGACAAAGAAGAACAATCTAAGCCTAAATTCAGTAGAAGAAAAGAAATATCCAAAATCAAATCAGAGATCAATGAAATTGAAAATAAAAGAATCATTCAGAAAATTAATGAAAGAAGGAGTTGGTGTTCTGAAAAAAAAAAATAAAATAGATAAACCATTGGCCAGACTAACGAGGAATAGAAAAGTAAAATGTCTAGTAACCTCAATCAGAAATGATAAAGGGGAAATAACAACTGATCCCACAGAGATACAAGAGATCATCTCTGAATACTACCAGAAACTCTATGCCCAGAAATTTGACAATGTGAAGGAAATGGATAAATATTTGGAATAACACTCTCTCCCTACACTCAGCCTGGAAGAAATAGAGCTCATGAACAGACCAACTTCAAGCACTGAGATTAAAGAAACAAAAAAAATCTTCCAACCAAAAAATGCCCTGGTCCAGATGGCTTCACTCCAGAATTCTATCAAACCTTCAAAGAAGAACTTATTCCTGTACTGCAGAAATTATTCCAAAAAATTGAGGAAGAAGGAATCTTCCCCGAAACATTCTATGAAACAAACATCACCCTGATACCAAAACCAGGAAAAGACCCAAACAAAAAGGAGAATTTCAGACCAATCTCGTCATGAATACAGATGCAAAAATTCTCAACAAAATCCTAGCCAAAAGATTACAGCTTATCATCAAAAAAGTCATTCATCATGATCAAGTGGGCTTCATCCCAGGGATGCAAGGCTGGTTTACCATACGCAAATCCAAAAACGTTATCCACCATATTAACAGAGGCAAAAATAAAGATCACATGATCCTCTGAATAGATGCAGAAAAAGCATTTGATATAATCCAGCATACTTTTCTAATTAGAACACTGAAGAGTATAGGCATACGTGGCACATTTCTAAAACTGATTGAAGATATCTATGACAAACCCACAGCCAATAGTTTACTGAATGGAGTAAAACTGAAAGCTTTTCCTCTTAGAAATGGAACCAGACAAGGTTGTCCTCTGTCACCTTTACTATTCAACATAGTGCTGGAAGTTTTAGCCAATACAATTAGGCAAGACAAGGAAATAAAGGGAATCCAAATGGGAGCAGTGGAGGTCAAACTCTCCCTCTTTGCTGACATGATCTTATACTTAGAGAATCCCACAGACTCAACCACAAGACTCCTAGAAGTCATCAAAAAATACAGTAATGTTTCAGGATATAAAATCAATGTCCACAAATCAGTAGCCTTTGTATACACCAATAACAGTCAAGATGAGAAGCTAATTAAGGACACAACTCTCTTCACCATAGTTTCAAAGAAAATGAAATATCTAGGAATATACTTAACGAAGGAAGGTGAAGGACCTCTATAAAGAAAACTATGAAATCCTCAGAAAGGAAATAGCAGAAGATATTAACATATGGAAGAACATACCATGCTCATGGACGGGAAGAATCAACATTGTTAAAATGTCCATACTTCCCAAAGCAATCTACCTATTCAATGCCATTCCTATCAAAATACCAACATCGTACTTTCAAGATTTGGAAAAAATGATTCTGCGTTTTGTATGGAACCAGAAAAAAACCCCTATAGCTAAGGCAGTTCTTTGTAATAGAAATAAAGCTGGGGGCATTAGCATACCAGATTTTAGTCTCTACCACAAAGCCATAGTGGTCAAGACAACATGGTACTGGCAGAAAAACAGAGACATAGACACTTGGAATCGAATTGAAAACCAAGAAATGAAACTAACATCTTACAACCACCTAATCTTTGATAAACCAAACAAGAACATACCTTGGGGGAAAGACTCCCTATTCAATAAATGGTGTTGGGAGAACTGGACGTGTACAAGTAAAAGACTGAAACTGGACCCACATCTTTCCCCACTCACAAAAATTGATTCAAGATGGATAAAGGACTTAAATTTAAGGCATGAAACAATAAAAATCCTCAAAGAAAGCATAGGAAAAACACTGGAAGATATTGTCCTGGGGAAAGACTTCATGAAGAAGACTGCCGCGGCAATTGCAACAACAACAAAAATAAACAAATGGGACTTTATTAAACTGAAAATCTTCTGTACAGCTAAAGGAGACAATAACCAAAGCAAAGAGACAACCTACACAATGGGAAAGGATATTTGCATATTTTCTTTTTCTTTTTTTTTTTTTTTTTTTGTAGAGACAGAGTCTCACTTTATGGCCCTCGGTAGAGTGCTGTGGCCTCACACAGCTCACAGCAACCTCCAACTCCTGGGCTTAAGCGATTCTCCTGCCTCAGCCTCCCAAGTAGCTGGGACTACAGGCGCCTGCCACAACGCCCGGCTATTTTTTGGTTTGCAGTTTGGCCAGGGCTGGGTTTGAACCCGCCACCCTCGGTATATGGGGCCGGCGCCTTACCGACTGAGCCACAGGCGCCGCCCACATATTTGCATATTTTCAATCAGACAAAAGCTTGATAACTAGGATCTATAGAGGACTCAAATTAATCCACATGAAAAAAGCCAACAATCACATACATCAATGGGCAAGAGACATAAATAAAACTTTCTCTAAAGATGACAGACAAATGGCTAACAAACACATGAAAAAATGTTGATTATCTCTATATATTATAGAAATGCAAATCAAAACAACCCTGTGATATCATCTAACCCCAGTGAGAATGGCCCACATCACAAAATCTCAAAACTGCAGATGCTGGCGTGGATGTGGAGAGAAGGGAACACTTTTACACTGCTGGTGGGACTGCAAACTAGTACAACCTTTCTGGAAGGAAATATGGAGAAACCTCAAAGCACTCAAGCTAGACCTCCCTTTTGATCCTGCAATCCCATTACTGGGCATCTACCCAGAAGGAAAGAAATCCTTTTATCATAAGAACACTTGTACTAGATTGTTTACTGCAGCTCAATTTACCATTGCCAAAATGTGGAAACAGCCTAAATGCCCACCAATCCAGGAATGGATTAACAACCTGTGGTATATATATACCATGGAATACTATTCAGCTATTAAAAAAATGGATACTTTACATCCTTCGTATTAACCTGAATGGAAGTGGAAGACATTATTCTTAGTAAAGCATCACAAGAATGGAGAACCATGAATCCTATGTTCTCACTTTTGACATGAGGACAATAAATGACAATTAAGGTTATGGGGGGAAGCAGAAAGAGGGACAGCAGGAGGGGGGTGGGGCCTTGGTGTGTGTCTCACTCTATGGGGGCAAGACATGATTGCAAGAGAGACTTTACCTAACAATTGCAGTCAGTGTAACCTGAGTGTACTCAGTGTAACGTGAGTGTACCCTCAATGAATCCCCAACAATAAAAAATAAATAAATAAATAAATATATAAATGAAGATAAACAGAAAGAGAGTGCATCAGCAAACTCACAAGCCATCTTTTGGAATTGGAAAAAGAAGATCAATCTAAGCCTAAACTCAGTAGAAGAAAAGAAATATCCAAAATCAAATCAGAGATCAATGAAATTGAAAACAGAAGAATCATTCAAAAAATTAATGAAACAAGGAGTTGGTTTTTTGAAAAAATGTAAAAATAGATAAAGCATTGGCCAGAGTAACGAGAAATAGAAAAGTAAAATCTCTAGTAAACTCAATCAGAAATGATAAACAGGAAATAACAACTGATCCCTCAGAGATACAAGAGATCATCTCTGAATACTACCAGAAACTCTATACCCAGAAATTTGACAGTGTGAAGGAAATACATCAATATTTGGAATCACTCCCTCTCCCTAGACTTAGCCAGGAAGAAATAGAGCTCCTGAACAGACCAATTTCAAGCACTGAGATTAAAGAAACAATAAAAAATCTTCCAACCAAAAAATACTCTGGTCCAGATGGCTTCACACCAGAATTCTATCAAACCTTCAAGGAAGAGCTTATTCCTGTGCTGCAGAAATTATTCCAAAAAAGTTGAGGAAGAAGGAATCTTCCCCAACACATTTATGAAGCAAACATCACCCTGATACCAAAACCAGGAAAAGAACCAACCAAAAAGGAGTATTTCAGACCAATCTCACTCATGAATGTAGATGCAAAAATTCTCAACAAAATACTCGCCAATAGATTACAGTTTATCATCAAAAAGTCGTACATCATGATCATGTTGGTTTAATCCCAGGGATGCAAGGCTGGTTTAACATATGCAAGTCCATAAATGTTATCCATCATATTAGCAGAGGCAAAAATAAAGATCACATGATCCTCTCAATAGATGCAGAAAAAGCATTTGACAAAATCCAGCATACTTTTCTAATTAGAACACTGAAGAGTATAGGCATACGTGGCACATTTCTAAAACTGATTGAAGCTATCTATGACAAACCCACAGCCAATAGTTTACTGAATGGATTCAAACTGAAAGCTTTTCCTCTTAAAACTGGAAACGGACAATGTTGTCCTCTGTCACCTTTACTATTCAACATAATGCTGGAAGTTCTAGACAATACAATTATGCAAGACAAGGAAATCAAGGAAATCCAAATGGGAGCACAGGAGGTCAAACTCTCCCTCTTTGCTGATGACATGATCTTATACTTAGAGAATCCCACAGACTCAACCACAAGACTCCTAGAAGTCATCAAAAAATACAGTAATGTTTCAGGATATAAAATCAATGTCCACAAGTCAGTAGCCTTTGTGTACACCAATAACAGTCAAGATGAGAAGCTAATTAAGGACACAACTCCCTTCACCATAGTTTCAAAGAAAATGAAATACCTAGGAATATACCTAATGAAGGAGGTGAAGGACCTCTATAATAAAAATTATGAAATCCTCACAAAGAAAATAGCAGAGGATTTTAACAAATGGAAGAACACACCATGCTCATGGATGGGAAGAATCAACATTGTTAAAATGTCTATACTTCCCAAAGCAATCTAACTATTCAATACCATTCCTATCAAAATACCAACAATGTACTTTCAAGATTTGGAAAAAATGATTGTATGTTTTGTATGGAACCAGAAAAAAACTCATATATCTAAGGCAGTTTTTAGTAATAAAAATAAAGCTGGGGGCATCAGCATACCAGATTTTAGTCTGTAATGCAAAGCAATAGTGGTCAAGACAGCATGGTACTGGCAGAAAAATAGAGACATAGACACTTGGAATCGAATTGAAAACCAAGAAATGAAACCAGCACCTTACAACCATCTAATCTTCGATAAACCAAACAAGAACATACCTTGGGGGAAAGACTCCCTATTCAATAAATGGTGTTGGGAGAACTGGATATCCACATGTAAAATATTGAAACCGGACCCACACCTTTCCCCATTCACAAAAATTGATTCAAGATGGATAAAGGACTTAAATTTAAGGCATGAAACAATAAAAATCCTCAAAGAAAGCATAGGAAAAACACTGGAAGATATTGGCCTGGGGAAAGACTTCATGAAGAAGACTGCCACGGTAATTGCAGCAACAACAAAAATGAACAAATGGGACTTTATTTAACTGAAAAGCTTCTGTACAGCCAAGGAGACAACAACCAAAGAGAAAACCTACACAATGGGAAAGGACATTTGCATATTTTGAATCAGACAAAAGCTTGATAACTAGGATCTATAGAGAACTCAAATTAATCCACATGAAAAAAACCAAGAATCTCATTTATCAATTGGCAAGAGACATCAATAGAACCTTCTCTAAAGAAGACAGATGAATGGCTAACAAACGTATGAAAAAAGGTTCATCATCAATATATATTAGAGAAATGAGAATCAAAACCACTCTGAGATACCATCTAACCCCAGTGAGAATGGCCCACATCACAAAATCTCAAAACTGCAGATGCTGGTGTGGATGTGGAGAGAAGGGAACACTTTTACACTGCTGGTGTGACTGCAAACTAGTACAACGTTTTTGGACAGAAGTATGGAGAAACCTCAAAGCACTCAAGCTAGACCTCCCATTTGATCCTGCAATCCCATTACTGGGCATCTACCCAGAAGGAAAAAAATCCTTTTATCCTAAGGACACTTGTACTAGACTGTTTGTTGCAGCTCAATTTATAATCGCTAAAATGTGGAAACAGAGTAAATGCCCAGCAACCCAGGAATGGATTAACAAGCTGTGGTATATGTATACCATGGAATACTATTCAGCTATTTAAAAAAATGGAGACTTTACATCCTTCATATTAACCTGGATGGAAGTGGAAGACATTATTCTTAGTAAAGCATTACAAGAATGGAGAAGCATGAATCCTATGTACTCAATTTTGATATGAGGACAATTAATGGCAATTAAGGTCATTGGGGGGAATGAAAAAGTAGAGAGAGGGAAGGAGGGAGAGGGGTGGGGCCTTGATGTGTGCCACACCTTCTAGGGGCAAGACATGATTGCAAGAGGGACTTTACCTGACAAATGCAATCAGTGTACCCTGGCTTATTGTACTCTCAATGAATTCCCAAAAATAAAAAAAAAAAAAAATGAGAGAGGAGTGGGCCTGAAATGGGCCCCATGCTGTGCTGAAGGGCCAAGGACAGCGTCTTTTCCAGTGTTGCCCTTTCTACCCTGATTTCACTCCACTTCTTTGTGGGAACTGGGGGTTGGGTGGCTTGGACAAAGTCAGTGGTTTCCATCTGGCCAAGAGAACCCGCAATGGTCCTTGACAAAGTCTTTACCTGTCTGGGGCTAATGAGTAAAATAAAAGCAATGCAGTAGATATTGTCATGAAAAAAAAAATGGATGATAGGGCTGAATAGACTTACAATAAGTGATTTTTTACAATATTAGGTCTAGAGAAAACTCTTTGTAGCTTTTTGGACTCAAATAGTCTATAAAGTCAAAAGGCAAAAAATCTGTATGCCAAGGAAATAGTAACTCAAAGTGGATGAATAATCTATAATTATATCGGACACTATACACTTGTGACCTAAACAGCCAAGAGAAAAATGTAATAGTAACAGAATAGGCCCCTTTGCAAAGAATCCTCCATAGCTATTACATCTACTCACAAACCTCATTTAGGTATATTACATGTCTTGTATAATATAAACATGTATGTATAACATCATTGATTCCAAACATAAGAAATAAATCATGGCAAAAACAAAGGAAGAAACATCCGTGTCATCATTTTTAATTGAAGACCCTAGTATTTTCCCTCTTTTTCAAAATTTCAGATTAATATGAGGGTATAAACAAATAGATCACACACTTGGCACGTTGGCTCATGCCTATAATCATAGGACTGTGGGAGGGTGGATAGCTAGAGCTCATGTGTTCCAGACCAGCCTGAGCAGAACAAGACCCCCATGTCTACTAAAAATAGAATAATTGGGGCAAGAGAATCATTGAGCCCAAGAGTTGGAGGTTGCTGTGAGCTAAGACACCACCACACTCTACCCAGGTCAACAGCTTGAGACTCTGTCTCAAAAATAAATAAATTCATTAATTAATTAAAAAATTTGGTTACAATATTTGCATTTGTTAGGTAAAGGCCCACTTATACTTGTATCCCTCACCCAGGAGGTGTGCCATATACCCTTACATATGACATGATTTTTTAATAATCAATTGAAATATTAGAAAAAAGATTAATAACAGACAACTTGAACATTGTGTATTGCTTAGACCTAACAAACATGACACAATTTTGTAGTCAAAAGTAGCAAAGTAAAGCTGGGCATGGTGTCTCACGGCTATAATCCTAGCACTCTTGAAGGAGGGGCTGGAGGATAGTTTGAGGCCAGGAGAGTTTGTGAAAAGCCTGCGCAAGAGTGAAATCTCCTTTCTAAAAAATAGGTTGTGCGGACGCCTGTACTCCCAGGTACTTGGGAGGCTGAGCCAAGATATTTCTTTTATACCAGGAGTTTGAGGTTGCTGTGAACTATGATGACACAGCACTCTACCAAGGGCAACAGTGAGACTCTGTCTCAATTAAAAAAAAAGAGAGAAGAATGGGCGGCACCTGTGTCTCAGTGAGTAGGGCGCTAGCCCCATATACAGAGGGTGGCGGGTTCCAACCCGGTCCCGGCTAACCTGCAAAAGCATCAACAACAACAACAACAACAACAAATATCCAGGCATTGCGGCAGATGCCTTTAGTCCCAGCTACTTGAGAGGCTGAGTAAAGAGAATCCCTTAAGCCCAAGAATTTGAGGATGCTGTAAGGTGTGACGCCATGGTACTCTACCAAGGGTGACAAAGTGAGACTCTGACTGTTAAAAAAAAAAAAATGAAGGGCGGCGCCTGTGGCTCAGTCAGTAAGGCGCCGGCCCCACATACCACAGGTGGCGGGTTCAAACCCGGCCCCGGCTGAACTGCAAACCAAAAAATAGCCCGGCGTTGTGGCGGGCGCCTGTAGTCCCAGCTACTCGGGAAGCTGAGGCAAGAGAATCGCTTCAGCCCAGGAGTTGGAGGTTGCTGTGAGCTGTGTGATGCCATGGCACTCTACCGAGGGCCATAAAGTAAGACTCTGTCTCTATAAAAAAAAAAAAAAATGAAAAAGTGACAAAGGATTGAACTGATATTTTTCAAAGAAGATATATAAATAGCCATCAAGCATCGGAAAGGGTGCTCAAAATTAGTAACTATTAAAGAAATGCAAAGCAAAATCACAATGAAATCATACTCAGAATGAACACTAAAATAAAATTCTCCCACTGACAATTTTGTTTGTTTTCCTTGATGGGGGGGAAGGGACAGAGTCTCATTATCTTGCGCTAGGTAGAGTTAGGTAGAGTATTCCAGCATCACAGCTCCCAGCTCCCAGCACCCTCCAACTCTTGGGCTTCAGTGATTCTCTTGCCTCAGCCTCCCAAGTAGCTGGGACAATAGGCATCCGCCACAATACCTGGTTATTCGTTTGTTGCTGTTGTCATTGTTGTTTAGCTGGCCTTGGCTGGGTTCAAACCCACCAGCCTTGGTGTGTATGGCCAGAGCCACAACCACTGGGCTATGGGCACCAAACTACATTGAGAATTCTGAAGTGATTTTGGGCATCTCCAGCTTCTCCCAGTCAAGATCTGGGACTGGTCCTACCCATCCAGAGATCTGAAGGGAGATGTTCACTCATGACAATGAAGACAGGCCTGAAGACTTTGGCACTTTTTTGTGTGTGTATATATATGTTTATATATCTATTTGTGTGTATATGTGCATATATACAGATACTAGAACCTCCAATTGGCCACCTCCTTACATTGAACACCTCTCCAAGTTCACCTAATGTACACCGACTGGGAATACACCACAAGTACGTATCAGTACACTAGGCAAGTTTCTTATGCTAACCACCTATGTGTGTTGACAAGATTTTTATGATCCCTTGGGTAGTCAACTTACAAACATCTACTGTGTTTCTGTGTGTGTGTGTGTGTGTGCATAATACAGACCTAATAAGCATAACCTAAACAAGAGATAGTTATAGAATAAAGGTTATTTATGGGCGGCACCTGTGGTCAGCCGGTAAGGCCCCAGCCCCATATACCGAGGGTGGTGGGTTCAAACCCGGCCCTGGCCGAATTGCAACAAAAAAATAGCCGGGCGTTGTGGCGGGCACCTGTAGTCCCAGCTACTTGGGAGGCTGAGGCAAGAGAATCGCTTAAGCCCAGGAGTTGGAGGTTGCTGTGAGCTGTGTGATGCCATGGCACTCTACCGAGGGCCATAAAGTGAAACTCTGTCTCTACAAAAAAAAAAACAAAAAAGTTATTTATGACAGGTATAGTGGCCCATATCTGTTAATCTTAATAATTTTAGGAGGCCAAGGCATGTGAATCACCTGAGCTCAGGCGTTCAAGAACAGCCTGAGAAAGATCAAGATCCCTTCTTTACTAAAAATAGAAAAACTACCCAGACACTGTGGCAGATGCCTCTAGTTCCACCTACTGGGGAGGCTGAAAAGAAAGGATCACTTGAACCCAAGAGTTTGACATTGCTATGATCTACAGTGCCTCTGAACTTAACCCCAGGGTGATAGAGTGAGACACTCTCAGAAAAGTTTATAAGAGTGATTTTGTAACAAGAGAGTATTTAATATATGCTCGGAATATGGTAACTCCCCAATGACATAGCATACATAAGAAATACATGGAGTAGATACCTTTAACTGTATTAATGTTGAGAAATTGGGGCTCTGCCCCTTAGCTCAAGCAGCTAAGGCGCCAACCACATATACCTGAGCTGGCAGGTTTGAATCCAGCCTGGGCCTGCCAAACAAAAATGACAACTACAACCAAAAAATAGCCGGACATTGTGTCAGGTGTCTTTAGTCCCAGCTACTTGGGAGGCTGAAACAATAGAATCGCTTAAGCCCAGGAGTTGGAGGTTGCTGTGATCTGTCATGCCACAGCACTCTATCCAGGGCAAAAGCTTGTGGCTATGTTATACAAAAAAAAAAAAAAAAAAAGTTGAGAAATTGGGCTCAGCACTTGTACCTTGGCGGCTAGAACACCAGCCACATACACCAGAGCTGGCGGGTTTAAATCTAGCCCCCGCCTGCCAAACAACAATGACTGCTATTAACAAAAACTAGCCCAGAGATGTGGCAGACACCTGTAGACCCAGCTACTTGGGAGTCTGAGGCAAGAAAATTGATTAAGCCCGAGAGATTGAGGTTGCTGTGAGCTATGATGCCATCGCACTCTACCGAGGGCAAAAGCTTGAAACTCAGTCTCAAAAAAATAAAATGAAATAAAATAGAGTTGAGAAATTAGAGCATATACAGATTAAATTATTTATCACAGTTCATGTAAAGAAAATGTTGAAGTTAAATAACATAAGCTTTTTCGTACATTTGGGGGAGATTCTTAAGTGTTATGATAAAATTACTGACTATACTTTCTGAGTAATCTTATTTGAAACCTTCATTGAATCAAAAACTATAAAGCAGAAGACATATGCCATCTATTTGAAGTGTCCTGAGATGCCCGACCCAAATACTAGTACTAACTGCTCACTCTCACATTTTGAACAGGATGATAAGGCAGCGGTTCTCAACCTGTGGGTCAAGACCCCTTTTTAACAATGAAAATACAGAAGTATTGGCATTAGGAAGGTTGAGAACCACTGTTCTAAATAAAAAAAAAAAAAAAAAAGTTGTTTTGAGGCACAGTTTCATTCTGTTTCCCGGGTAAAAGTGCCATAGCATCAGCCTAACTGACAACAACCTCAAATCCTAGGTTGAAGTAACCTTCTGCCTCATCCCTCTAAGCAGCAGGCAACCACCACACAGCCTAGCTATTGTTTTTTTTTTTTTAGTAGTGAAAGGATTTCACTCTTGTTCAGGCTTGTCTTATACTCCTGAACTCAAATGATCATCCCACCTCATCCTCTAAGAGTGCTAGAACTATAGAAGTGAGCCATCATGCTTGCTTAAAGGAAAAAAGAAAAATTTTTTTTGAGACAGAGGCTCAAGCTGTGGCCCTGGGTAGAGTGCTGTGGCATCAAAGCTCGTAACAACCTCCAACTCTTGAGCTTAAGTGATTCTCTTGCCTAAGTCTCCAAAGTAGCTAGGACTACAGGTGCTGACCACAATGCCTGGCTATTTTTTGGTTGTAGTTGCCATTGTTGTTTGGAAAGCCCAGGCTGGATTCGAACCTGCCAGCTGTGGTGTATGTGGCTGGCTCCTTAGCCGCTTGAGCTACAGGCACCAAGCCTAAAGAAAAAAAAATTTATTTTTTTCAAGAGACAGAGTCTCACTTTATTGCTCTCGGTAGAGTGCTGTGACGTCACAACTCACAGCAACCTCCAATTCCTGGGCTTAAGCGATTCTCTTGCCTGAGCCTCCCAAGTAACTGGGACTACAGGCACCCACGACAATGCCTGGCTATTTGAAAAAAAGTTTAAAATGTTTCAGAGATCCTCAAAAATACACAAATATTTTTATATTCTGAAAATCAATCAAACAGCAGTCAGAATTTGCAGTCTTGGATAAGCCATAGAGAGTTCTTCCTAGTTCTTTCCTAGCACACTGGAAATGCAAGGCAAGTGGATTGCATGAGCTTAACCAGTAGAAGTATAGTCGGAGCAATAGCAGGACTATGTTTCTTAAAAAGAAAAACTAGGCTCAGCGCCTTTGGCTCAAGCAGCTAACGTGAAAGCCACATAACCTGAGCTAGCAGGCTCGAGCCCAGCCCAGGCCTGCCAAACAACAATAACGGCTGAAACCACAAAATAGCTGAGCATTGTGACAGGTGCCTGCAGTCCCAGCTACTTGGGAGGTGGAGGCAGGAGAACCATTTGAGCCCAGGAGTTGGAAGTTGCTGTGAGCTGTGAGTGACAGCTTGAGGCTCTGTCTCAAGAAAAAGAAAAGAAAAACTAGCTGGTCATTGTGTCAGGCACCTGTAGTCCCAGCTACTTGGGAGGCTGAAGCAAGAGAATTCTTTGAGTCCAAAAGTTTGAGGTTGCTGTGAGCTATGACACCATGGAACTCTACCCAGATGTTTTTTCTACAGATAAGAGTGATGAATATGGAATCAAGTTTTCTGGGAGACGTCTCCAGACCCTCTGTGAACTCGAATGGCCAACCTTCAGTGTGGACTGACACCCCTAAGGCTCCTTTGTCACCTCCCTTTGTCTAGTAGGTAGTGACAGGAATAACGGGTCACCCTGATCAGTTCCCTTGTATTGATGTTTGGACGGAACAAGTTAATAATCCCCCAACCTGACTCTGTACTTGCCCCCTCCACCTAGGGACCATGGTCCTTGTAACAAAGGCAAGTCTGAGGAGCTGCTCTGTTCCAGCTCCAGAGGGGAGCCAAGGACACATTACTGGGCCCTTCACCCTATCTCCCTCCCACCCAGGTCCCTCAGCCCTGTCTATAACTTCTCCCTCCCACACATACTCAAGCAGGCTCTTCTTACCAGCAGAGGGCACCCTCTCCTGACTCCACCACATCACCTATAATTCTTCAGTTGCATGAGGCTCCAGGAGGAAGGGGAGTTGTTTATGTCCCCTTTACCATAAGTGACCTATATAACTAGAGACAACAAAACTCTCCATTTTCAGAGAAACCTCAGGCCCTTATTTCCCTTCTAGAATTGGTCTTTTTCACCCATCATCCCACTTGGGATGATTGCCAGCAACTATTGCAGACTCTCTTCACTTCAGAACAGAGCGAGCACATCCTCACTGAGGCCCATGAGGCTATCCTGGGCCCCGGGAGGGATGCACTCCCCAACCAACAGGAACCACTTGCACATATTTTCCCTTCCAACCACCCCGACTGGAATCCAAATACTGACCAAAGTAAGGAGTTCCTTGATGCCTATCTCCAGGCTCTTTTAACTGACCTGATAAGATGAGCCCGGGAATCCACAAACATAACTAAGGCCCTCAGAGTCCCCTGCAGCCTTTTTAGAGCGGCTGCTCAGGGCATATCTGACCTACACTCTGATAGATCTCTACCCGCCCACAAATAGACAAGCAGTAAGCCCGGCTTTTGTCATGTAGGTTATTGACCCCAGATATTAGGAAAAAGCTGTAAAAATTAGAAGGTTTTGAGGAAAAGAATAGGGAAGAACTCATGAGCACAACACAGAGAGTTTACAATAACCAGGAAACCCCAGAGGAAAAAAGTGGCCAGGAAATTAGGACCAGTGACTGTTGGAGCCTTAGGAGAAGATCTTCAGGCCTGGGAGCCCTGGAGCAAGAGAAAGACTGGCCAAAAAACACCTTTAGAAAAAAATCAATGTGCCTACTGTAAGGAGCAAGGGCATTGGAAAAACGAATGTCCCAAGAGAAGGGTGCTAAGGACAAAACCTGTCATGTCCCTAGATGAAGACTGAAGAAGCCATGGCTCTTTACCTATGTCCCCCCAGGAGCCTACAGTAACTCTTAAAATTGGGGGCACTCCTGTGAACTTCCCGGTCGATATGGGGAACAGATCATCTGTTCTGACTAAACCACTTGGGCCTCTGTGGACATCACCAACTCAAGTGCAGGTGGCTACAGGTCAAACAACCACATACCTGTGGACAGCTGCTCGCACAATAGACCTAGGAAATGGGATGGTCACCCATTCCTTCCGGTAATCCCTGACTACCCCCTCCTGGACGTAACCTTTAAAAAGAATTGAAAGCTACCATCCCCTTTGAAAGTATACCTGGATGACTGTCCTTCCAGGAAGGGCCAGCCCACCTCCTGGTAACATGTCCTGTTGCGAGAATGTCTCCCAATTGATGGATGGCACAGAGTAATGAGGAGGACCACTTACATTCTCATGGCAAGTGGCAATCTTTATTTCTTAAACCAAAGCTTAGGTGAGGCGGAGCAAGATGGCAGCCGAGTAACAGCTTCCTTGCATCTGGGCACCGTGAGTCTGGGGAGATAGGACTCCAGGCATCTCTGGCTGGTGGGAACTGCCTATCATCACTCCTATGAAGATACAGGGAGTCAGCGAGAGACTTCTGGACCCCAAGAGGAGGACTAAAACAGTGGAAAACCGGCAAGTGGTCGCGTGTGTTCAATCCGTCTAAACCCGCCCACAACTGTAAGTTCAGTAGCAGCGAGACTGCAAACCAGAAAGGCCTTACCTGTGAACTATTTTGATGTCCTTGGACTTGGCACTGAGTTGAACTGCCTTGGGGAAGGCCTGAGCGGGAGTGCGGAGAACTTTGGCCGTTGTCTAGGGCCCCAGTCTGAGCCGCTGAGCCAGACGGAGCTAATAGTGTTTGGCGGTGGGTCACACGGATCCATTGTCAGTGATCTGCCCCGGCAAGCTCCGCCCTCAGGGTCGCAGAGCTAGAAACGGGTGGGAGCTGGTAACCCAGCAACCAAGTAGCCTAAGGGTGGGGTTTGAGCCGCCTTGCAGCCCTAACCCTCAGGGGCAGAGTGAGACCGGTTTTGGCACACTGAGTAAGTGGATAGCCACTTCAGCAGCGATTCCAGCGAGAAAGCTGGGAAAGCTTCTGCTCAGCAAGTTTACAAGTTCAAAGTGCCTTTTAAGTAGGCTGAAGAGAGATTTAGGGTGTCTACCTGCTGGGGTTTGAGAAATCAGCAGCCTCCAGTCGTATCAGAACTGTGACTAAAATCTCATACCCCAGAAGACCACGTGTTGCCCAGACAATATTCAATAACATATACAAACTTCTTTGTTTTTGGTTCTGTATTTTTTTCTTTTTTTTTTTGTTTGGTTGTTTTTTTTTGTTTGTTTATTTTGACGTTGCTGATGTTCTTTTGTTTTTTAATTTCAATCTTTTCCACACAGATCCCTTTTTCTTTCTCAATTTTCCCAGTTTAATTATAATTTCCCATTGCTGCCTTTTTTAATAATTACAACTTCATTTTTGCTAGTGTTTCTACTGATATAATTTGGTTTTTCACCCAATTTTATCCATGTAAAGTTTTCTGTTTGCTTCTTTTGGTTTGATTTATAGCATTTTTGTCTTTCCTCTCTACTTGGTGGAGGTGGGGTACTGTGTCTGATCAGGTTAGCAAAGAGCTGCTGACCTCAAGGGAACTGAGATAACTCAGACAGTAAAAGAGGCAGAAAAGAAGAGAGAGAAAGCAGAACGTTCACTGTCAGAATTATGGGACTTTATGAAGCGTTCCAACATACGAGTTATAGGAATTCCAGAAGGGGAAAAAGAAAGCCCCAGAGGAATGGAAGCCATACTAGAGAATATTATAAAAGAAAATTTCCCAAATATTACCAAAGAGTCTGAAACACTGCTTTCAGAGGGATATCGGACCCCGGGTCGCCTCAATTCTAACTGAGCTTCTCCAAGACACGTTGTGATGAACCTGTCCAAAGTCAAGACAAAAGAAAAGTTTCTGCAAGCTGCCAGGAGTAAGTGCCAGTTGACCTACAGGGGCAAATCCATCAGAGTGACCGCAGACTTCTCTAATGAAACTTTCCAAGCAAGAAGACAATGGTCATCTACCTTTAATCTACTTAAACAGAACAATTTTCAGCCCAGAATTTTGTACCCTGCTAAGCTAAGCTTAAAAATTGACGGAGAAATCAAATCATTTACGGTATACAAACATTGAGGAAATTCCCCACAACAAGACCAGCTCTACAGGAAATACTTCAACCTGTTCTGCACACTGACCACCACAATGGATCAGCAGCAAAGTAAGAACTCAGAAATCAAAGGACAGAACCTAACCTCCACACTGATGCAAAAGACAAAACTAAGCAATGGACTCTCACAAAATAAGACGAATAGAATACTACCACACTTATCAATTATCTCAATAAATGTTAATGGCTTGAATTCCACACTGAAGAGACATAGATTGGTTGACTGGATTAAAAAACACAAGCCATCAATTTGCTGTCTGCAAGAAACACACCTGGCTTCAAAAGACAAATTAAAGCTCCGAGTCAAGGGTTGGAAGACAATTTTTCAGGCAAATGGAATTCAGAAGAAAAGAGGAGTTGCAATCGTATTTTCAGATACATGTGGATTTAAAGCAACTAAAGTCTAAAAAGACAAAGATGGTCACTTTATATTGGTCAAGGGAAAAATACAACAAGAAGACATTACAATTCTAAATATTTATGCACCCAATTTAAATGCTCCCAGATTCTTGAAGCAGACCTTACTCAGTCTGAGCAATATGATATCTGATAATACCATCATAACAGGGGACTTTAACACACCTCTTACAGAGCTGGACAGATCCTCTAAACAGAAATTAAACAAAGATGTAAGAGATTTAAATGAGACCCTAGAACAACTATGCTTGATAGACGCATATAGAACACTCCACCCCAAAGATAAAGAATATACATTCTTCTCATCACCCCATGAAACATTCTCCAAAATTGATCATATCCTGGGACACAAAACAAATATCAACAGAATCAAAAGATTTGAAATTTTACCTTGTATCTTTTCAGACCATAAGGCACTAAAGGTGGAAATCAACTCTAACGAAAATGCTCGACCCCACCCAAAGGCATGGAAATTAAATAATCTTCTGTTGAATAACAGATGGGTGAAGGAAGAAATAAAACAGGAAATCATTAACTTCCTTGAGCATAACAACAATGAAGACACAAGCTACCAAAACCTGTGGGATACTGCAAAAGCAGTTTTGAGAGGAAAATTCATCGCTTTAGATGCCTACATTCAAAAAACAGAAAGAGAGCACATCAATAATCTCACAAGAGATCTTATGGAATTGGAAAAAGAAGAACAATCTAAGCCTAAACTCAGTAGAAGAAAAGAAATATCCAAAATCAAATCAGAGATCAATGAAATTGAAAACAAAAGAATCATTCAGAAAATTAATGAAACAAGGAGTTGGTTTTTTGAAAAAATAAATAAAATAGATAAACCATTTGCCAGACTAACGAGAAATAGAAAAGTAAAATCTCTAATAACCTCAATCAGAAACGATAAAGGGGAAATAACAACTGATCCCACAGAGGTACAAGAGATCATCTCTGAATACTACCAAAAACTCTATGCCCAGAAATTTGACAATGTGAAGGAAATGGATCAATATTTGGAATCACACCCTCTCCCTATACTTAGCCAGGATGAAATAGACCTTCTGAACAGACCAATTTCAAGCACTGAGATCAAAGAAACAATAAAAAAGCTTCCAAATAAAAAATGCCCTGGTCCAGATGGCTTCACACCAGAATTCTATCAAACCTTCAAGGAAGAGCTTATTCCTGTACTGCAGAAATTATTCCAAAAAACTGAGGAAGAAGGAATCTTCCCCAACACATTCTATGAAGCAAACATCACCCTGATACCAAAACCAGGAAAAGACACAAACAAAAAGGAGAATTTCAGACCAATCTCACTCATGAATATAGATGCAAAAATTCTCAACAAAATCCTAGCCCATAGATTACAGCTTATCATCAAAAAAGTCATTCATCATGCTCAATTAGGCTTCATCCCAGGGATGCAAGGCTGGTTTAACATACGCAAGTCTATAAACGTTATCCACCATATTAACAGAGGCAAAAATAAAGATCACATGATCCTCTCAATAGATGCAGAAAAAGCATTTGATATAATCCAGCATCCTTTTCTAATTAGAACTCTGAAGAGTATAGGCATAGGTGGCACATTTCTAAAACTGATTGAAGCTATCTATGACAAACCCACAGCCAATATTTTACTGAATGGAGTAAAACTGAAAGGTTTTCCTCTTAGAACTGGAACCAGACAAGGTTGTCCGCTGTCACCTTTACTATTCAACGTACTGCTTGAAGTTCTAGCCAATACAATTAGGCAAGACAAGGAAATCAAGGGAATCCAAATGGGAGCAGATGAGGTCAAACTCTCCCTCTTTGCTGACGACATGATCTTATACTTAGAGAACCCCAAAGACTCAACCACAAGACTCCTAGAAGTCATCAAAAAATACAGTAATGTTTCAGGATATAAAATCAATGTCCACAAGTCAGTAGCCTTTGTATACACCAATAACAGTCAAGATGAGAAGCTAATTAAGGACCCAACTCCCTTCACCATAGTTTCAAAGAAAATGAAATACCTAGGAATATACCTAACGAAGGAGGTGAAGAACCTCTATAAAGAAAACTATGAAATCCTCAGAAAGGAAATAGCAGAGGATATTAACAAATGGAAGAACATACCATGCTCATGGATGGGAAGAATCTACCTTGTTAAAATGTCTATACTTCCCAAAGCTATCTACCTATTCAATGCCATTCCTATCAAAGTACCTACATCGTACTTTCAAGATTTGGAAAAAATGATTCTGCGTTTTGTATGGAACCGGAAAAAACCCCATATAGCTAAGGCAGTTCTTAGTAACAAAAATAAAGCTCGGGGCATCAGCATACCAGATTTTAGTCTGTACTACAAAGCCATAGTGGTCAAGACAGAATGGTACTGGCACAAAAACAGAGACATAGACACTTGGAATCGAATTGAACACCAAGAAATGAAACTAACATCTTACAACCACCTAATCTTTGATAAACCAAACAAGAACTTACCTTGGGGGAAAGACTCCCTATTCAATAAATGGTGTTGGAAGAACTGGATGTCTACATGTAAAAGACTGAAACTGGACCCACACCTTTCCCCACTCACAAAAATTGATTCAAGATGGATAAAGGACTTAAACTTAAGGCATGAAACAATAAAAATCCTCAAAGAAAGCATAGGAAAAACACTGGAATATATTGGCCTGGGGGAAGACTTCATGAAGAAGACTGCCATGGCAATTACAACAACAACAAAAATAAACAAATGGGACTTCATTAAACTGAAAAGCTTCTGTACAGCTAAGGACACAATAACCAAAGCAAAGAGACCACCTACACAATGGGAAAGGATATTTGCATATTTTCAATCAGACAAAAGCTTGATAACCAGGATCTATAGAGAACTCAAATTAATCCACATGAAAAAAGCCAACAATCCCTTATATCAATGGGCAAGAGACATGAATAGAACTTTCTCTAAAGATGACAGACGAATGGCTAACAAACACATGAAAAAATGTTCATCATCTCTATATATTAGAGAAATGCAAATCAAAACAACCCTGAGATATGATCTAACCCCAGTGAGAATGGCCCACATCACAAAATCTCAAAACCGCAGATGCTGGCGTGGATGTGGAGAGAAGGGAACACTTTTACACTGCTGGTGGGGCTGTAAACTAGTACAACCTTTCTGGAAGGAAGTATGGAGAAACCTCAAAGCACTCAACCTAGACCTCCCATTCGATCCTGCAATCCCATTACTGGGCATCTACCCAGAAGGAAAAAAATCCTTTTATCATAAGGACATTTGTACTAGACTGTTTATTGCAGCTCAATTTACAATTGCCAATGTGGAAACAGCCTAAATGCCCACCAACCCAGGAATGGATTAACAAGCTGTGGTATATGTATACCATGGAATACTATTCAGCTATTAAAAAAAATGGAGACTTTACATCCTTCGTATTGACCTGGATGGAAGTGGAAGACATTATTCTTAGTAAAGCATCACAAAAATGGAGAAGCATGAATCCTATGTACTCAATCTTGATATGAGGACAATTAATGACAATTAAGTTTATGGGGGGGGAAGCAGAAAGAGGGATGGAGGGAGGAGGGTGGGGCCTTAGTGTCTGTCACACTTTATGGGGGCTAGACATGATTGCAAGTGGGACTTTACCTAACAATTGCAATCAGTGTAACTGAGTTATTGTACCCTCAATGAATCCCCAACAATAAAAAAAAAAAAATGACAAAAAAAAAAAAAAACAAAGCTTATATAGGCACGTAACTTAATCAGTAAACACATGACTTAAACCTTGGCCCCAGGCCTTTTACTGCCTGGTACTTAGGGGCCTACGGATAAACCAGATTAACTGATAACCATTTTTTGTTTTTGTTTTTGTTTTTTTGCAGTTTTGGACTAGAACTTATTAATAATGACTCCTCATAGAGGGGAACCCCAGACAAGTGACTGTCAAATGCTCATCTAACCCAATACCAGGCTTTATTAATAAATCTCCTCTTCATTAAAGAGGGGGGACTTTGTGTAACCTTTGGAGAAAAATGCTGTTTTTATACAAACCTGTCTAAAGTCATTAGAAAAACTCTATTTCTGGTTCCCAAAAATTTAAAAACAAGTATTACCACCAGGAAGACAATAAAAACTGATATCAATCTCTATTCTCCTGGTCCTCGGGACTCACAACCCAACTTACAACTGCAGCAGGGCCACTCATACTCCTTATCATCCTCCTGGCGGTAGGACCCTGTATCTTTCTTTTTTTTTGTAGAGACAGATTCTCACTTTCTGGCCCTCGGTAGAGTGCCGTGGCCTCACACAGCTCACAGCAACCTCCAAATCCTGGGCTTAAGCGATTCTCTTGCCTCAGCCTCCCAAGTAGCTGGGACTACAGGTGCCCGCCACAATGCCCGGCTATTTTTTGGTTGCAGTTTGGCAGGGGCCGGGTTTGAACCAGGACCCTGTATCTTAAATCAAACTACTGCATATGTTAAAAAGTGAATAAGCGCTGTCAAACAGATGATAATTAGAAACCAATATGACACTATATCTGCAAAAAAAAACCCAAAAACAAAAAACAGTGTGGATTGTTAGGTCTAGTGGCCTAGGCTGAGGTAGAAAAACTACCAGTTAAATCTGGCAAATTTCCAGACTTTCAAAAATGAAGTAAGTCTAGTTCACTCCCAATTTCTTGTTTGGCTAACTCCCTGTGAAAGACCGGGAGGTACCAACTATCCCCAGATTCACCTTTAAACAATACCTGTAGGGAAAGTACTGAAACTAAAATGTATACCTAACTGACCACAAAATTCTACTTCGGTACAATGCTTGCTTACTACCCTACCTGGATGCACCTGGGCAGTCTGCGCACCAACCAGGATGCAGACCAAGCCTTAAAAATCTGACCACTTAAGCACTCAGGGCTGCTCTCCAAAACCCCTCATTGAAACAGTGAGGCAGTCACTGGCTGGCTCTTCAATAAAGGATTCCTTTGCAAATTCAGCCTGTCTGGCTGTGTGGTCTCTGGGGAACTACTGAACATAACATAATGTTGGTCTTTTCTAAGCATTTGAAAATTATAACATCAATATAGACAATTTTAACACTAAATATTGTCCTCACATGCAGCATAACACATGTGTCAATCAGCTGCTTCATTCTGCATCTTGAAATCTGGGCAAGGTCTTAAATACTCCTTTGAGAGAACTGAGTCAGGAATCCCCTGGGAAGGAAACCATTGCATTTTTTTCCCTTGTGTCTCATGTCTTTCATGAGCTGCTTCATAACACTGTAACAGCACTCAGTTTGTAGGTCCCCAGTGCAATCACCACCTTAGCCTTTCTTACTGAAGTCATGATGACTAGTGGAAAGGAAAATTGTCTTCAGTATACTTGCTTATAAAAGACCAATTCAGCAGGGCCACACACACTCTGAATCTGGACGTGTAAGGAGCTCTTTTGAGCTTCAACATTTAATTGGGGGCAGCGCCTGTGGCTCAAAGGAATAGGGTGCCTGCCCCATATACCGGAGGTGACGAGTTCAAACCAAGCCCTGCTCCCTCCCCCCCAAAAAATGAAATTGGGAGGTACAGACCCAGATATCTTCTGCCTCTGTATGCAATTCCCCACTGACCTGCCCCCTTTGCAACAGATCTCAGTGGGTAGGGTGCCAGCCTCATATACTAAGGGTGGCAGGATCAAACACGGCCCTGGCTAAACTGCAACAAAAAAAATAGCCAGGCATTGTTGGGGGTGCATGTGATTCCAGCTACTTGGGAGGCTGAGGCAAGAGAATCGCCTAAGCCCAGGAGTTGTAGGTTGCTGTGAGCCGTGTGACGCACACAGCACTCTACCGTAGGTGAAAAAGTGAGACTCTGTCTCTACAAAAAAAAAAAAGAAAAAAAAAAAAAAAGACCTGCTTTACAGAAAAAGGCCCAGATAAATACAATCCATCGTATGAAGGAATCACTAAGACACTATGCTGATTCCAGTAAGAACCACATCCAAGGGAAGGTGCGGCCTTGAACTCTTCATATGAAGGTTGAAAGGAGGGTGAGAGTCAGGGATCCTGAGTGTGTGTGTCTTTGGTAGTCTTTCATTCTGAGATTGGAAATAGGAAATGGCTTATAGCCATCAAGGAGCTTTGAGGAATGCAGCAATGATCCCCTGGATAAGAACCTTTCCTGTTTACTTTGAAACAACTGAACTGATTCAGTTGAGAAACTAACCCACAAACATCCACCAGAGATAGACTATCAGCTCTGGGCTTCAGGACAAAGGAGTCTTCTAATCTTACTTTTTTTTTTTTTTTCTTTTGAGACAGTGTCTCAAAAAGTCTCACACCCTTGGTAGAGTGCTGTGGTATCACAGCTCACAACAACCTCAAACTTCTAGGCTTAAGAGATTCTGTTGACTCAGCCTCCCGAGTAGCTTGGGCTACAGGTGCTGCCACAACAACTGCAACAACTGTCTCTTTGTTGTTGTTGTTTTTTGCAGTTGTTATTGTTGTTTAGCTGGCCAGGGCTGGGTTCAAACCCACCACCCTTGGTGTATGTGGCTGGCACTGCAACCACTGTGCTATGGGTGCTGAGCATTCTTTGTCTTTCTTTCTTTTTTGTTTGTTTTAGATAGTCTCACCTTGTCACCCTCAGTAGAGTGCTATGGTGTCACAGCTCACAGCAACCTCCAGTGTTTGGCCTTTGGCGATTCTCTTGTCTCAGCCTCCTGAGTAGCTGGGACAACAGGCACCCACCACATCACCCGGCTATTTTTGTTGTTGTTATTGTAGCAGTTTGGCCAGGGCTGGGTTTGAACCTGCCACCCTCAGTATATGGAGCCTGTGCCCTAATCACTGAGTCACAGACTCCGCCCAGCCCCTGAGCATTCTAATCTTACTTTTACACCAGAATTAGAGCTCACTGCACATGATAAAGAGAGTTCCAAATATCAAAGCTCAAAACCAAAAACCATTCTGCTAGACCAGATGAAATTTGATTCTTCCATGTGAGAAGTGACAGGGGAAGGATTAACACAGTATTCCCTGGCAAGGCAACTGGCAGCCCTTTGACACATGGGACTCTGGAAAAGGAAGAATCAATTTTAGGTGACATCTTCAGCTCCTGATTATCCAGCATAGACTAGGCTTCTAAGGTGTTCATTTACAGGTGCTCACTCAAACACTCATTTTATTCACAGAATCTGATTTTAACTCAAATGGGGGAATTCTTGAAAAAAAGGAAAATCATTTCCATGAGCAGCTTCCAAGATAAAGTAGCAGATGCAAGGAAGCTGTTACTCGGCCGCCATCTTGATCCACCATTCCTTTCTACATAATTTCAATTGCAGGTATTAACTCTGCAAGGTCGCGTCACACAACATCATGGTGTAGTTGGCAGGATGTGCTTTCTGAGGACAGCACCATGCCTGCTTACTCGGGATTGCCTTCTTGTTTGTGCAACGGAAGGCTTAAGGTAATCTTGGTATGTTGAAACCAAAAGGAAGACGATTGCACAGTACGTATGTGAGACTTTTGGCAAATAAGAGGGGAGCAATGGGGAATTCTTAATCTTTACAAGAACAGTATATGGATTTATTAAAAACTTTATTAAAAACCACTGGCACTCTTGTAAAACTAAAACTTTACAAGGTTTGTTTAAGGTCGTGGCTAAACATTGTTATTGGCTCACACCAAAGAAGAAAAATCAGCTAAATTTAAAAGTTTGGAGGATGTTGGCAAGGCTCTTAGACGTGTGTAGCAGAGGGGAGAATGCATAAGTCGAGATATTTGGGCTGCCTATCACTTGGTAACTGTGGCATTGGAAGCCTTACAATCTAGTTCTGAAATAGAATGTCCTGAAGATCTTCCTACCCGGCTTCCTGAAGAGGAACAGGAGAATGAGGAAACTGTTGATGATGAGCCTACACAAAGTTCAGATGTTAAGGAAGAATCAGAGAAAGATCAACCTGGAAGTGATTCAGATCATACTATTACTATTTTTTCTGATAATGAGGATGTGGCTGAGATTAAGAAAATGTTGACCCACTGTTGCCAGGTCATTGAGAAATGTTACTCAAAACCTCCCCAAAACAAGTTTTTCCCAACTTTACAAAATAAACCTTTAACTCCCACCACTCCTCCAGGTTGCTATCCAGTGTGTCCAAATCCTCCAGAACCTCAGTTTGTTATGGGAGTTCATTTTTATGTTAATCTGGCAACTTTTGACATTGTTCAGAATGCCGAGTCCTCAGCATTGCCTTCAGAAGCTGCTGCTGTTCCCCCTGTTAAAGCTTTAGCATTTCCTATACAGAGAGAAGCTAATGCTGCAGGACAAGTACAAACTACTTATACTAATGTTGAGGTAAGATTCTTGAAAATTTTAAAAGAAGCTGTTCATGCATATGGCCCTAATTCACCATAGGTCATGGGAATTTTAAGATCATATTGTGGAGATCATTTACTTATCCCTATAGATTAGGATACATTAGCCCACACAACTTTAAGTCCAGGAAAATTTATCCAATTTAAATCCTGGTGGACGAAGGAAGCTAAAAAGCAGGCTCGCCATAACAGGCTTGAAAATCCTCCTACTTTCAATTTTGAACAATTGACTGGATCTGGACCTTTTGAGAATGTTAATGCCCAGGGAAATTTTTCTAATGATTTACTAGCACAGATTCAGGATATTTGCTATACAGCATGGCATCATCTTGATGAAAAAGGACAAATTAGGCAGTTCTTTACTAAGATATTTCAAGGTAACAATGAACCATACACTGATTTTGTTGCTCGTTTAACATCTTCCATTGAAACCCCTGGTGAAGACACTCAAAGAATGTTACTCATGCAATTAAATTTTGAAAATGCAAACGTCAATTGTAAAAAGCAATTGCAGGTGTTAGAAATCAGGATGGTGTCACCCTTGACCAATACAATCATGTGTGCCACGAAGTTGGATTAGGCACTTTTCAAGCTAATTTACTAGCATCAGCTTTAGAATCTGGTAATGTGAAACTGAAGTGCTACAATTGTGGAAGAAAATGTTCACCTTAGAAAGGAGTGTAGAAAGGGCAAAAGTGAAACTAAAACGGAGACTAAGCCACAGGGTTTATGCCACCAGTGTGGCAAAGCAGGCACTGGACTAATGAGTGCCATTCAGTTAAAGACAAAGATGGCAACATTTTACCTTCAACTTTCCAGAATCAGGGAAACTCCAATGCGAGGCTAGCTCGAAGCCCCCAGAAAAACAATTTGAGCTCCCTTCTCCAGCAGTTATCAGTGAGCGACAGCCAAGCCCACGCTCAGATGAATCAGAACTAAGTTCAGTAAACAAAATTCATGTCCAGGATTTATTTCATGCTACTCAAGGAAGTGCAGCTTTGGATCTCCCCATATTAACAGATGTTAACCTTAACAGTGGAGAATCTCCTAAAAAATTACCCACTGGAGTTTATGGTGCCATACCTTTAGGAACTGTAGGGTTAATATTAGGAAGAAGCAGTTTCATTATGGAAGGACTTTGTGTACACCCATGCATAATTGATGAGGATTATAAAGGTGAAATCTTAATAATGGCTTCAGCCAACAAAAATATCCAATTGCCTGCAGGACATCATGTGGCTCAAATATTAATTTTACCATACCATAAAGGCCAGGTGGTTTTGGAAGCACAGGCAAACATGTCTTTTGGCATACTTTCCTGAGTGATGCTCGCCTCAATGTAAGGTGACATTTGAACATAATATTCAAATTGTGGGACTAGTGGACACAGGAGCTGATGTCTCTATCATTGCTTCTCACATGTGGCCTGAGCATTGGTCAAAAGCCCAAGTAAAAGCTACTTTTGTTGGGCTTGGAACAATGACAAATATTGAACAAAGTACTTTTGATTTACCTTGTCAAGGACCTGAAGGACAAACAGCTCACATCCACCCTTATATTGCTTCTATAGCCATCACTTTATGGGGCAGAGATTTGTTACAACAATGGGGAGCTATGCTTACCATCCCCACAATTTTAAAAGCTACTAAGAACATGTTTAATATGGGCTAGAATCCAACTCAGCCCGGCCATTCTAAAGAGAACCTGAAGTAACTCGAATTGGCAGTGATAACACAGGCCTAGGGCTCCCTTCATTATTGGAGGATTTTTTCTAGGTGCCTCTGCACAGTACTTTGCCCTTTCCTTGCAGTGGAAAACAGACAAGCTGGTTTGGGTGGAGCAGTGGCCCCTTCCTTTGATAAAATTAGAAACGCTACATCACTTAATAAAGGAGCAATTACAAGCTAAACATATTGAACTTTCTACCATCCCATGGAACTCCCCAATTTTTGTAATTAAAAAGAAATCAGGAAAATGGAGAATGTTAACATTTTTAAGAAAAATTAATTCAGTTATTCAACCAATGGGTTCTTTACAAGTTTGAATTCCAAATCCTACTTTAATACCAAAACATTATCCTATAATCACTATTGACTTAAAAGATTGCTTTTTTAATACTCATTTACAACCAAAAGATGCAGAACACTTGGCTTTTGCCGTTCCTTCTTTAAACGATGAAAAACCTACTCAGAGATTCTATTGGAAAATGTTGCCTCAAGATGTGTTCAATAGCCCCACCTTGTGTCAATTGTTTGCATATCAACCTTTAGAAGAACTTAGAAAATCTTTTCCAGAAAGCGTGTGTTTACATTATATGAATGATATATTATTAGCTCATCCATGTCCTAACAAATTACAAGAATTATATCAATTTGTATGCTCTAAATTTAAGGAATATAGTCTTCAATTGGCAGAAGATAAAATTCAAACTCAAGAGCCTTGAGAATATTTAGGATATTGTATCACTGCTCAAAATGTTATTCCTCAGAAAGTTCAAATAAGAAGAGATTCCTTTAGAGCATTAAATGATTTTCAAAAATTATTAGGAGATATTAATTGGGTGCAGCCAACATTGGCAATTCTCACTTATTTTCTTACTAATTTATTTTCCATTTTGGAAGGAGACCCTGATCTTCAGTCCCAGACAACTTACTCCTGAGGCTGAAAAGGAATTAAAATGGATTAAGGAACATGTTCAGGATGCTCAATTAAATCAAAATTCTCAAAATAATAATTTTTATATTTATGTTTTTCCATCAATGCACTCTCCTACAGGACTAATTGTTCAAGAAATGGCCTTTGTAGAATGGTGCTTTTTACCTAACAAAGCATCTAAAAGAATGAAAACATATATACAAAAAAATGGCTTTGATAATATTAAAAGGAAGACATTTTTTAATGCAATTAGTAGGAAGAGATCCTGAAAAAATTGTTTTTCCTCTAATAATCAAATTTCTGATTTTCTTATATTAAATACTGAATGGTAAATTTCCCTATCAGACTATATTGGAGTGATAGATAACTATTTTCCTCCAGATAAAAGAATTCAATTCCTTAAAAATACTTCTTGGATTTTTACCTAAAGTAGTAAAATTAGAACCCATCCCACATGCAGAAATGTTTTATACGGATACAAATAAAATGATAATATCTGGTTATTTGGGTCCTAATACTCATAAAGTAGAGCGGTCTCTTTATTCATCTGTGCAGAAGGCAGAGTTATTTGCTATTATATTATAATTAACAGATTTTCCTGATGGAGCCCTCTACATTATGTCTGACTTGTTGTATTCTGCTCACATAGTTCAAATTGTTGAAACTGTTACTTTGCCATCTAATACACAAGAACTTACTTTATTATTTTCTTCCCTTCAACAATTAATTAGAAATAGATCTTTCCTTATATACATTACTCATGTAAGAGCTCATTTCAATTTACCAGGACCCATTTCATTCGGCAATAAAACTATTGATCAATCAGTAGGCTCAGTTGTATCTGCCCAACATGAGCATGCTTTGCATCATACCAATGCTCAAGTTTTAAAAAGAAGACATGACATTTCTTGGCATACTGCAAGAGCTATAATACGCTCTTGTCCTACTTATCAACCTTTAACAGCTCCACATTTACCTATGGGAGTTAACCCTAAAGGACTGTTATCTAATCAATTATGGCAAATGGATGTTACTAAATTCCAAGATTTTGGAAAATTAAAATATATTCATAATTCTGTAGATACTTGTTCTCATTTTTCAAGGGCTTTAGCAATGACATCGGAAAAAGCTGATGCTGTAATTTCTCATTTACTGGAAGCTTTTTCAGTGATGGGCAAACCTCAAATGATAAAAACGGATAATAGTTCTGCTTTATTTCTAATAAACGTCAAGCTTTTTAAAAATTATATAATATAAAGCATATTACTGGCATTCCTGGTAAAAGTACAGGACAAGCCATCATTGAAAGACAAAACTGAACTTTAAAAGAAATGCTTTTAAAACAAAAAAGGGGGAGAATGGTATATGTCACCCCAAGTAATAGATTATCTTCATCTCTTTTTACCTTAAATTTTTTGAACATGAATGATAAAAATGAGATTCCAGCTTATAAATATTGGGTAAAAGTTACTTCTCCTCCATTAAATCAGCTGCTTTATTATAAAGACACTTTAACGAATTCATGGATTCTGGCAAATGTCATATGATGGGGATGAGGTTATGCTTGTATTTCTGCAGGAGATACTAAACTTTGTGCTCCATATAAAAATTTGAAATTACAACATGGTCCCCCAAACACACTCAGAAAATGATGTCACACTTGAATAGACTAAAGCTGATGACAACCCGGAGGGAGAGATGATCAGCTTTACCCTGAACAAAGGGAACACCACTGCCAACTTGGGGACAGGTAAAGAAATTGTGCCATCAAGGAGAGGAACTGGTGAATCACGCTCACCAGCAGATGAATGCTTGTAATTTATTCTTGGCAATGATGGTGCCTTTAACTTTTCAGGCTTGGCTAGGTACCTGTGGCTCAAGCGCCTAAGGCGCCAGCCACATACACCTCAGCTGGCAGGTTCGAATCCAGCCTGGGCCCACCAAACAACAATGATGGCTACAACCAAAAAATAACTGGGTGTTGTGGCTGACACCTGTAGTCCCAGCTACTTGGGAGGCAGAGGCAGGAGACTTGCCTGAGCCCAGGAGTTGGAGGGTGCTGTGAGCTGTGATGCCACATCACTCTACCCAGGGTGACAGCTTCAGGCTCTGTCTCAAAAAAAAAAAAAAAAAGAAAAAAAAATCAAGTCAAAAATATGAATATTGGACTTACATTCCTAACTCTCCTTTACTTTGAGGAGTTAATTGTTTGGAACCTACTGTTCTTGTCTATGTTAATGACTATCTTGGCTTCCTGGTCCCTGTGACACCAGAGGACGATTTAGACCTAATGAAGAAGGCATGGTGATTTCTAATTATACTACTGGAGTGATTGGCCCTCCTATATGTTTTGGAGATCACTCCCATTTGCTTTAATATGACTATTCAAGTGTGGGGAAGCTTGTAAAACACAAACCTGAGAATTCAAAATAAATTTCTGAAAATTTTATGCTAAGTGCTTACTCTCTAGACAAGGTCCGTATTGATAAGATCTCTTCTAATCCAGAATTACCACCTTGTAAGATGTATATGTTCTCAGAAGTTCATGAATGGATACATTGGACTAAATGTGAAGAAGAAGTTGCACATATGCTTCTTAACAACAGGTTAAGTTAGGAATGTAGGTTCAGCTAGAACCTTGTCTTTTTTGTCCAGGGCTGGGTTTGAACCCACCACCTCTGGCATATGGGGCTGGCACCCTACCCCTATGAGCCACAGGTGCCACCCTAGTACCTTATCTTTTTAAATCCTACATAACAAGAGTAAAATAGCTGTGGCTGCCTTTAGTAATATTTTATGGATGAACAGAGATTTTTCACCCCCAGTTTCTGGTATTACAGCCTACCCTAAACAAATGCATTTGTGGAAAATCACAGTGGCATTGCAACCTCTTAAAGTATGGACAGGAGGATTGTTTCTCCACAACAATGTCCACAATGGTCACCAAGAATATGAAATGAAATTTGTGGTAAATAATACCAAGTACATTCAAGCTTGTTTACAATTACCTTTTGTGTGGTTAAAAGGACAGGTTACTTGGAACAAAGTAACTGGAGTATTGTTTTGTCCCATTTGTGAAATGTTTACTTGCATTAACAATTATTTGAGTTTTAATCCATATAGGAACAACTATATATGCTGAGAGCTGGCACCAGAGTATGGCTGCTGATTAATCTGACCAAACCTTGGCAAGAATCCCCAGCACTCTCAATCCTACAACTTTTGGTAGATAAGATCCTGAAGAGTAGCAGACATTTCATCAGCCTGTTCATTGCTGCCATTTGGGGGATCATTGCTGTTACTGCTACAGCTGCAACCGCTGGTGTTCATTAATGGAGAACTATAAAACTCAGAACTTTGTGGCCAATTAGCATAAGTCTGAACAATTGTGGACTTCCCCAAAACAAATTGACACTGAAATATACAATGAATTGTCTGATTTGGAACAAGCTGTTGTTATGTTAGGAAATTAATTGGTTAGTTTGAAGAAACAGATAAAATTTAAATGTGATTAGAATATGACATCTTTTTGTATTAACCCTGTTATGTATAATGAAACTAAGTTCCCTTGGGAAAAAGTGAAAAAACATTTGTTAAATCATGAAAATTTCACTGCTGATATTGTTAATTTGCAACATGAAGTTGATTCTACTTTTCAGCATAAATTAGAAAAAGTTGATGGAGATTCTATTTTAAAAGAAATTGCTGATGGAATAGAACAAATGAACCCATTACCAAAGAGTAAAGGTTTAATTGGAAGTTCTCTAGGGTTCTTTGCATTGTAATTAATTTTGTGTTTAATTTTATATATTGTGTGTAAGAGAATCAATGAAGGTAAACAAGAAAATGAAAGACGTTGCAATTTTTGCATTAATTATGAGTGATATGAATGCCCAAAACCACAATAAAAAAGAGAGGGGGAATTATAGGTGTAAAGCCTATAAATAAACCTTTAAACAGTTCCATTCTGAGAGAATAAGTTTAAAGTCTTTTGTGAGTTAGGAAGGAAAAAACCTGTATAGAATTCCATAAATGGGTACAGGTCTGGTCATGTAGCAAATGACTAAAGGCCTGGCTTCCTGGGGGCAAGTCTGCAGGCAGGTACTTGTATGTCTAAGGAATTTCCAGATTACTCCCTAAGACAAATAACTGCCTCCAGATGGTTTGTTAAAGGTCAAGCATTCAGTCAGCTTATTCACCCAGAGCTTTGTTTTGTGGTTTTGTTTTTAATTATATAGTAAAAGAATAACTTTAGATATGTGTAGCAGAAAGGTTATCACTGGACAGCATGAAGCTTGGGTCATGGGATTTGAGTCAGAAGATTATTAATTAATAGTGTGTACATGTAGTATTGCTTATATAAGTTGTGGTAAAATAAAGAAGTTTTGCTACATGCCTAAGATAGCTTGTGGCCTCCGTTCTTTATACACAATTTCAATTGAAGGTCTTACACTCTGTGACACCACTTCACACACCAAAGTACTAATTGACGTCTTCTAATTCATTCCAAGTTTCTTATATGGCCAAGTGCCTGGGAAACAGAGTGGGAAGTACCAACTGTTTCTGGACTGACTTTTAAATAATACCAGGTGGGGAAAATAGTGAAACTAACAGGTATTAAGGAAAGTACTGAAACTAAGATTATAGGAGAAAAATATTAAAGCAAAGATACAGGGCAGTGCCTGTGGCTCAAAGGATTTGTTGCCAGCCCCGTATACCAAAGGTGGTGGTTTCAAACCTAGCCACAGCCAAAAACTGCAACAACAACAAAAAAAAAGATGTATAATGTGTAGCTAATTAACCGCAGAATTCTGTTTCTGTACAATGCTTGCTTGCTACCTACCCAGATGCACTTGGACAGCCTGTGTGCCAACCAGAATGCAGACCAAGCCTTAAATATCCAATCCCTTTAGCACTCAAGAGCTGCTCTCAGAAACCCCATGTTGGGACACTGTGGCAGTTGCCAGCCAGTTCTTCAATAAAAGGACTCCTCTTTAAATTTAACTTATTTGACAATGTTGTCTTTGTTGAAATCCTGGCCACAACATTTTGTCTTTCCCTGCCTGTCCTTGATTTCCTTCTCAGGTGAGATTACCCAGACATATATTCTACATGCATCTTGGTAATATAGCTTTAAAGGCATCAGAACAACCCCTTCACTTGCTCCCACCACATCCATAGGCCAAAAATATAGTCAGGAACAAAGAGCTTCCACATAGACACCGAAGTGTGAGTTTCATCTTTCTTGCCCTCCCCAGCTAGCAATTTCAGCCATGACAATAGAATGTTGGTGGTGCTGTCCTATCCCATGATGCATAAGCAGGGCAGGCCCTGTGACCTCCCTTGGGAAAAAAGGTTCAACACATTTTAAAACTCTCATGCTGGACATTGGTTTACCTTAGCATCACCTGGGAGAGAAATTAGTAAAAAACCATGTGGATGACACAAACCAGACTAATAGAATCTGTGTAAAGGGGGTACCTACACATAGAAAGCTCCTGCACATAGTTTCCCAAGCTTCTTTTGGCATTCACCACCTTTTGGTCAGCTGAGGAACATGAGGTGGTCTTTCCAACATCATCGAGCCATCTCCCCATGTTGCTCTTGAATAAACTGAATTTTCTTCCAACAACTCTTGTATGTTGAGTTTGGCTTCAGGTATAATTAGTAAACCTTGGGTTTGCCTCAGATTTTGCTGGTTGTAAGTGGGGTGTATGAAGTGGCTTCCTTGACAATTTCACATATTGCTGGTGTTTCTTCTCCTAGACTACGGGTAACACTCAGCTGCAGAAAATAAACACAGCACAGAGTCCCTTCTGCTCAACACTTTTATTTATTGATCTGTTTTAATACAGAGTCTCACTTTGTCTCCCTTTGTAGAGTACTGTGGCCATCATAGCTAATAGCAACCTCCAATTCCTGGGCTCAAGCGATATCCTTGTCTCAGCCTCCTAAGTAGCTGGGACTACAGAAGCCCACCACAATGCCAGGCTAGATTTTTTAGAGACAAGGTCTTGTTTTTGCTGAGACTGGTCTCGAATTCCTGACCTCAAGCAATCCATCGCCTTCAGCTTCCCACAGTGTGATCATTACAAGTGCCAGCCACCACACCAGCCAAACCTTTTATGTATTTATTTTTTCCCAACACCTTTTTTTAACAACAAAAATCCTCTTTTTCCAGGGAAGACCACCCACCACAATCTTGAAACATAGCATTGTCTCTGACCCTTTAAAGTGTCTAGAGCTGACAGAAAGAAGTAGTATCAGAATAAAAACATGGATTAAAAATTGCAAACTGCAAATTCGAGTCTAGGAGAAGTGTGGATGCAGCTAGAGCCCTGTGTACATTCAGGGGAATTAGGAACAATGAAAAATGGAAAAGTGGAAATTCTGTATTCCACGCACATATGTGATCCAGGTTGAATTTCTAGCCTCACATTCTCTGGATCAGTTGCAAATCTAATAATATCAATTTTATAAAGATGTGGCCAAGCCATAGGGAATACTTTTTAAATGTTTTATGGAATTTGTTAAAAACTACTTCGTAAATAAAGGTACAACATAGAACTATAATTTCCCATTTCCCCTAAATTTTGTGACTGTAGGGCACTTTTTGTAATGCTGTGCACTACAAATCCTCAAGAATAGATATTGAAAATAGGCAGACAGACCATTGTGGCTTCATTATTTGGGACACAATTGAGTGCAATGACAGGTAGGCTGAGATGAAAACGCCCCCTAGAGTAACATTCAATGGGACCCTTCTGTGTTTGTATCATATCTGGTAACTCTGGATGGTGTGTAAAAATACTGTATAATGACAAACAATTCTTTCCAACTCCAAAATAACCTTCAAAATGGTAGACAGAAAATGAACTGCCACATTACACAATTATAACAAAATGTGATGTTCATCTCAGAGATTGCTGAGATCAAAGAAGCCACCATAATTAGTCCTCACTTAGGAGACTTGACAGCACCATTGGTTATGTATAGTTCACCCTAACTTAAACTTGTTATTGGAAAGACCATTTGTGTTTGTACTGAACTATATTTAAAGGAGGAAAAAAAAAACTTCACTTGTTTACATGATGGAAGATCGTTTCAAACAAGGAGCTGAGGCACACTAACAGGAGGTCCTGCACCACAACAGGAACTTTGACAAAGGTTGCTGTCTCCTGGACTATTTATATTTCAAAGCAATGAGTCCTGGGCCCTGGAAAAAGACAGACTTGAATTCAAAACAGAGCCAGGAAGTTTATTTATCTGGTAAGATAATGTACTTACATTTCAAAGAGGCAGAAAAAACACATACAAAAAAAATTTGTTTTTGAGACAGAGTATCACTCTGTCACCCTTGGTAGAGTACCCTGGTGTTACAGCTCACAGCAACCTCAGACTCTTGGGTTCAAGCAACTCTCTTGCCTCAGCTTCCCAAGTGGCTGGGACTACAGGCTCCCACCACAACACCCAGCTATTTTTTGTTGCAGTTGTTTAGCTGGCTGGAACCAGGTTCAAACCCACCACCCTCAGTGTATGTGGCTGGTGCCATAACCACTGTGCTACAGGGGCCAAGCCACAATATTTTCTAAATTAAAATCTTTAAGAAAAAGAAACGGAGCAAAATCTTTATATTGAAATTGGGGTATTCGTCTGGTATGTCTAATTTCCACTTGCTCTTATAACAGACAGATCTAGGGCCACTTCCTTGAACTCATGGACATAATTTCAGGAGACACTGACAGCCACTACAGAGGTAGTATGAAAGAGGGTTTATGGAATGAAAATAATCAGAAGACAGGAGCTATAAAAGAGCCATGAGTGGGGGCAGCATAGAGTTTGTTAAAGTATTGGCCTGTAAAAGAAACTAAAAATCTCAGGACCAAATCTTTATGCAAAATCAGAGGTCAAGCCCAGAGGGTGAGTCATATAAAACCTTTATTTTATATGAATAGTTTGTACTAACAGTATGTATCATCCAGATCCTCAGGGAACCTGAATTCCTTGTTGGGGTCCCACAAGCAAATTCATGTAATTAGTCTGCAGGCTAAGTCCAGCTACTAAAATTAAAATCTGTTTCATTCCATACTAATAATGTTTATTTTAAGTTTATCTTCCCAAGTGTATGACAGAGACAAGATCAATTCTTGTTTGACATATCCAAGGACATCTACTTAACTGATTCATCCTTCACTGTTTTTCTGTTCAGACATTCACCTTATCCTATGTAAAATGTAACTTGTCTAAGCTTCACAAGAATGTAACCATTTTGCCTCAGTATCCATAGCCTCAGTTCTTTTTTCCCTCTGTATGCCTTGTCATGTTAAAGTAACATGGTTCTCAAATGACCCTTAACAACAATCAAAGATCCATCTGTAATTTGTGTTTTTTTTCCCCAGGAATGTCCAAACATTGTCTTACTAAAATGTCCTTTGATTTCTATCATTGCCTCTGTCACTTCTTTGGTGTGCCAGTGCTACAGATAATTGCCAAAGCTGGGACATAATCAGGCTTATTTCTGTTCCATGCAGGCAGATGAGATAATCATTGCCTGGGTGAGCAGCATGGCTGAAGAAGGGCCATGAATCTGCTAATACAGATTCAAGGTCAGAGGCAGAGAATAACCCAGGAGTCTTCTGGGCACTGGGGTGGGGAACTGGTGAATGCTCTAGGAGTAAAGGAGCTGTGGACTAGATTCCAGAGCGTGGAGCCCTGTTTGGGAGGGGTACGTGCACATCACTGTTTAGTGTGCAGGTGCATAAAAAAAGGGTGGGAATCACCTGCAGGCAGAAGAATAGGGAGAAGAAATTTGACCTCAGAGCTTCTCTCCTCTAAACCCACAGTATTTACTGACAACAGGAGAAGTGGAATCACTGCACAATTTCTAGTGTGAAAGCCTGTGTGGCAGAGAACACACCATCCTTTCCTGTAACAGTTGCAATCTCCCTCCAGCCAGGGCTTCTGTGATGTCTTTCTTTAACAATACTTGTGACAGAAAATACATGCAGTTTGCTGAACAACAACCAATATTCCAATAAGAATTGTACCTGTAATATTCAATTTTGGCACCACCCAGAGTTAACATATATCTCACAAGTTCAGGTCTTGGTCCCAGCACACTGGTCTCATGTCAGATGACAGTGGCAAGACCAGAGGCCCTTCTATGATTTTGCTCAACTGCTTGTGAATCAGGGGCTCCTACAACCCCATCCACAAGTTTAAGAATGTGATAAGAGTATTCCCAGAAGTCAGTAAGCCACATCCCTTACATTCACCAGTTTTTTTTTTTTTTTTTTTGTAGAGACAGAGTCTCACTTTATGGCCCTTGATAGAGTGCCGTGGCATCACACAGCTCACAGCAACCTCCAACTCCTGGGCTTAAGCGATTTTCTTGCCTCAGCCTCCCAAGTAGCTGGGACTACAGGCGCCCACCACAACGCCCGGCTATTTTTTGGTTGCAGTTCAGCTGGGGCCGGGTTTGAACCTGCCACCCTCGGTATATGGGGCCGGTGCCTTACCGACTGAGCCACAGGCGCCACCCACATTCACCAGTTTTATATAAAGTAGACCACTCATAAAATGGTACATGAAAGGCCAGGTGAGATGTCTCACACCTGTAATCCTACCAATCTGGGAAGCCAATGTGAGTGGATTGCCCTGAGCTCAAAGGTTTGAGACCAGCCTGAGCAACAGTCAGAACCCCATCTCTAAAAGCATAGCCTACCCTTGTGGCAGGTGCCTGTTCTCTGAGCTATTTGGGAGTCTGAAGCAAGAAAATCACTTGAGCCCAAAAGTTTGAGGTTGTTGTGAGCTATGACACCATAGAACTTGATCAAGGATGACAAAGTTGAAACTGTGTTTTAAGAGAAAAGAAATAAAAGCTACATAAAGAGACACATGTAGGGTAAGGGAATGTGGTGGGAGACAAGGGGGTATGTAATTCATCCTGGAAAGTAGTTGTAATTAAAGAAATTCCACATCCTAGGCAGACCTTATTACTAAGGCCTGTAATCCTAGCACTATTGGAGGCTAAGGGGGTGGTGGGGTGGATTACTTGACCTACAAAGTTTAAGACCAGCCTGACCAAGAGTGAGACCCCATCTCTACTATAAAAAATAGCCATGCATTGTGGTGGGTGCCGCTTAATTGGGAGGCTAATTCAAGAAGATAACTTGTGCCCAACAGTTTGAGGTTGCTGTGGGCCATGGGGCCACAGAACCTCAGGGCAACAGAGTGAGGGTCTATCTCAAAAAATAGAAGAAACTTCTCTGTCCTCTGTGTTCTCAAGAGTAACTCACGGCAAAAATCAACCCTTCCCATTATTAGATGATTATCTTTATTTTACCTGTGACAAGTCAGGCAAGGACACTGAAAATTCCTATTTTTTGCACATATCCTATGAACTGCACAGTTCTGTCTTCAGCAGTCTAAACACAATATTCTTTCATCTAATTGCTCTTAAGTTTCTCTCCTTTCCCCAGCACCAACTTTGGCCAATTCTGACTTCAATGTCTAAACACTCTTTAGGTCCCTACTATGAACAGACTGACTTCAAGGTGAAACATTTCCTGATCCAGCAGATAATTTCTCCACCCTCTTTTCTGTCCCCATCTCCCACATTTTTCTAAACTTGTTTGATCTTCTCTATGATAGAAAGCCATTAAGTGTGATGCTTGCCGATCTTATACTTAGTGCTTTCCCTAAGAAATACTTCCTTACAATAATGAAGAATTTATTTCTTATTGTTGTACAATAAGATGTAATTTCAGGCTGGGTGGCCATAGCTAAGTGGTTGAGAGTGCCAGCCACATGCTCTGGGGCTGGTGGTTTCGAACCCAGCCTGGGCCTTCTAAACAACAACCACAAAAAAATATCTGGGTGTTGTGGCAGACACCTGTAGTCCCAGCTACTAGGGAGACTAAGGCAAGAGAATTGCTTGAGTCCAAGAGTATATGAGGTTGCTGTCATCTTTGATGCCATGGGACTCTACTGAGAATGACAAAATAAGACTTTGTCTGAAAAAAAATGCAATTTCAAATTTCTACTGTTAAATAATGTCTATAAATAGCCCCAGAACAAACCAGCTAAACCTTCAGGAAGGGCATCACATCACCCCTCACTAACATCAAACACATCTGCCTTTGGGTCCCCAGCTGTCCAGGGCTCTTCAGCTCCTCTCAGTACAAAGGGCTCCTCCCATGGCTGGTGGGAAGAGGCTGTAACCCTGCAAGAGAGACATCATCCTAAGTCCTCAATGACCACCATTTCCAGAACTGAGATTGACATTGGCTTAGTGCCTGGTCTCAAACCTTTGGTCCCCAGGCAAGGTTGGTCATTTACTCTTGAATGAAAAAATCTCAAGTGTTTAAAAAAACCCACCAAAATCCTGCAAACTCAGTGTTGACGTCAATAGGATAGATGAAAATTATAATGCACTTACATTACTTACGTCAGCATGAATAGCAAAATTATCTATTTTGTCAGAAAATCATGATGTCACTTAATTATTCATTCCATAAAAAAATCATTAGAAATCAATCATCTCAGAACACTTCTGGAAGTTCGAAAGTCCCCATTTATTGTATTTAATATTAAGCTTCACTCTTCAGATGACAGAATACAGAACAGTGTTAACTGTTACAGGTTCTCCACTCTCTCTAAGAGAGGAACTGATGTTTTGTGAATATTTACATTTCATCAATTGATCTACACACTTTCATGTGGAAATGTATTCCTTTTTATGGAGCCATAAAGCAATCCACACTTTGTCTCTTTCTTCTTCCTAGTATCATTGCAAACTTAAGCTCTGAGTTATAATTTGAAATTATCCTCAAACAATAAGAGATTGCAGAACCTAACAAACTCAATAAGAAAGAAAACAAAAGCAATTTCCTTTTTATGAATTAATAGGTGACTAGATATTTCATTCCCTTTTCTGAACTTCACTTCTGTCTTGCCTTTTCAGGGAAATTTTTTTATTCCTTATGTTCTGTTGATGAATTACAGTTTACAATTAATGAAAAATTGAAGCTGAAAAGAAGAAATAAAACTTTTAAAGGCAAAATCTTTAGGGAGTGTCAATGGTGACTGTAATACAGATATTTTTTACTCATCTTTCAAATAAGGTCATCCTGTACCTTGGGACAAGCTTCCACCCTCATTCTCTTCACAGAATTGCTCAATGGCCACCCTCCCAAGAGAAACTGCACTGTAGCTTTGAATTCACATGAAGTGTGTGTATTGGGTTCCAGGTATTCATTTTTTTCCTAGAGATGGAGTCTCACTCTGTCATACTGGGTATAGCGTCATTGCATCATAGCTCATGGCAAACACAATATCTGGGTTCCAGAGATCCTCTTTCCTCAGTCTTCTGAGTAGCTGACATTGGATGGGTATGTGCCCCAATGCCTGGCTTGTTTTTCTATTTTTAGTATACATGGAGTCTCGCTCTCACTCAGGGTGGTCTCAAAATCCTAAGGCCTAGGCAATCCACCCACCTCATCCTCCCAGAGTCCTAAGATTATAGGCGTGAACAACCTGGCCCAGCACTGTGTAACAGGTTTTAATCTGTCTGGCTGGGGATAGGTAATCCTTATCTTATGGGATAGTTTTCCTACCTTGAAATATGTGAGAATCCAGAGGGCAGAAAAACATTTTGCATTTTCCTCTGAATACCAGCATCTGAAGAGCTGAACAGTAATGTCTCCCAGAAATGAAAAGTGAGGCTGGTATAACAAAGATTAAAGTCACAATGAGGTAGCTGGTTACATGTAGGGTATACTATGAGAGGACCCTGAAACTGAAAGACATTCATTTACACACCTGAGGGGCTCTAGCCCCATACTTCCTGTAAGGAAGAAATCCTCAGGACCCTGAGAAAAGTATAGCTATTTGGGAGACAGTAAACAAACAAAAAAAGCAGGCCAGAAACCAAACTGCATGATTACAGAGGCCCCTTTCCCATAATCCCTCAGGACTCTGACAAGAGAATAGCAACATGGGAGGACAGCTGGTGATAGAAAGTATGTCCGACAGCAAATGGCATGGTCACAGAAACCCCCTCCCCACTCTTCTAGAAATGTTTCAAGGCTGTTGTTGGTTTTGTTTTGTTTGTGTGTGTGTGTGATTTTTGCCTGGGGTTGGGTTTGAACCCACCACCTCCAGCATATGAGGCCAGAGCCTTACTCCTTTAAGCCACAGGCTTTGCCCAAGGCTGGTGTTCTTGGAAAACATGAGAATCTCCTACCTTGGTCTTGGCTGGCTCTAGAGATAAGGTCTTCATGGAAGATGAACAGTTTGTGTGGAAGGCAGTAATGCTAATATCACTCTTGAACACAGCATCATTCACTCTGCAGCAATAACTTCCCTCACCTCTCATGACCCCTGCCCACATTTCAACTGAAGGAAAGTACTACCAAATCCAAAAAGGGGGGGGGAACCAGCCATGTAGCAGCACCTCTTGCCCCCTGTACCTCTCTCCCCCTACCATAGGAATGTGACCTTTTGTAACTGTTCCAGGAAATAGCCCCAGCATGCTGGAATAAAACCCTCTTGCTGATTGCATCAAGTGCCGTCTCTTGTGGTTGATTGGGGTCGTCGTCATTCAGGACAGAGTGGGGGGTCCTGTCCCCAGTCTTTCACAACTATAGTAATAAAAGTCTCTTGAAGCTGTGTGAGGGGGGATGACTTTGGGTCAGACTCCATTCTGCTCCATTAAAATAAAGCCTATCCTTAATCCCTGGACTGGTCTTCTTTCTTTCTTGGGGACCATGGCCGGATTCTATCCCTAAACCTGTGACTTCAGGCTGTGCACTGGGAGAAAATGTCCCAGGACTGATATTTCTGGAACACTCCAGAAAACATAGATGCTATGGTGTTCTAGAGTCATTCTTAAACAAGTGCCAAACTCAGGACAGGGATAAAACCAAGGAGTGAGGACACATCATCCTGTACAGTTACCAATGAGGAATCTCAATGCAAAGCCTTTCTGGTAAGGAGTATGTCCCTAGGCAAGATAAAAGGAGTAAAGGTGAAAGATCTCTAAGTGTCTCAGGATTGTTGTCTGCTTTCTTCTTATGAAACATATTCAGAAATTCATGAAAACCAAAGTTTAGAAATCACAAACAACAAAAATAATGCATCCGTTTGACATGGGTGATAATGAAAAAAAAAAAGATAATTTAAATTAGATGGGAAGTTGGTATTTGGAGAAATGTGAAAGGAACTGAAAATTTTGGATTCAATGTAAGACCTAGAAGAGTTAGTGTGAGGAAACAGTGGTAGATGTAGACTCAGTTTGCTGTACTTTTGGAAAATGTGGGGAGAAAACTATTCCCTTGCAGAGTGTTAAAATATATCGGAGGCAATTGGCTGACAGGGACGGAGAGCACTGCATTCCTATGTAAGAAAACCAAACTTTTAAACTTATTCTTGAAGCAAAAGAAGGCATGATATAGAGAAAGAACCACCCAAACCTCCGTGTTAAAAGGAGGATGGGCTTCATATCAGCTGGCAGAGCCACAGTGGACTAAAGTCCCGAACAGCCAACTGTCTCTGTCTTTTCTTTGTCCTGGGGGGGTGCCCTTCTCATTGCTCAGTTTCCCTCTTCTTATACAGAAGTGAAAGCAAGCATTAGTTTCCAGGTCCCACGAAGTAAGTTTGTACACTTTCTTAAAAGTTGAGTGACAAAGAGGAGGACTTTGTAAATGTGACCTTGGAACTTCTGAGAGAAGCCTTTATTTATTTATTTATTTATTTTGAGACAGTGTCTCACTTGGTTACAATTAGTTGAGTGCCGTGGCATCTTATCTCACAGGAACCTCAAACTCTGGGGTTCAAATGATTCTCTTGCCTCCGCCTCCCAGGTAACTGGGACTAAAGGTGCCCCCCCCGCCCCAACGCCTGGCTATTTTTTAGAGATGGGTCTCATTCTTTGCTCAGGTTGGTCTCAATCTCATGAGCTCAGGCAATAAAGCTGCCTCGGCATCCCAAGTACTGGGATTACATGCGTGAACCACCACATTAGGCAAAGCCTTCTTTTTTTTTTTTTTTTGTTCAACTTTTTTTTTTCTGGGTATCCTCTTCATTATAATCTACCAGTTTTAAGAGGTTGATCTTTACAGTGAAATAATAAAAAAATTAGAGGGAGGAGCAGCACCCATGGCTCAAGGAGTAGGTCGCTGGCCCCATATCCTGGGGGTGGTGGGTTCAAGCCTGGCCCCAGCCAAAACTGCAAAAAAAAAAAAAAAAAAAAAAAAAAAAATATATATATATATATATATATATATATATATATAAGAGGGGAGGAGGAAAGGGAATTGATGTGCACTCACCTAAAGGGTACAATGTAGGTGTATATGGCACACCTGCTAGGTGAGGGGCACAAACAATGAAACCTAATTGTTTGTATTCTATTAAAGGAGGTTTATTCTGAGCCAAACTTGAGGACCACGAACAGGAGCCTCACCCAAGAAACCTAAGGCAAATGAACTGGAGGTGGTGGGGTTCCAGATCGGTTTAACACATTTTAGGGATTCAAGAATTACAGGTGAGGTCATATACCAATACTTCAAAAACATATCTTTTTTTTTTTTTTCTTTTTTTTTTGTAGAGACAGAGTCTCACTTTATGGCCCTCGGTAGAGTGCCGTGGCCTCACACAGCTCACAGCAACCTCCAACTCCTGGGCTTAAGCGATTCTCCTGCCTCAGCCTCCAGAGCAGCTGGGACTACAGGCGCCCGCCACAACGCCCGGCTATTTTTTTTTGGTTGCAGTTTGGCCGGGGCCGGGTTTGAACCCGCCACCCTCGGTATATGGGGCCGGCGCCTTACCGACTGAGCCACAGGCACCGCCCTCAAAAACATATCTTGATTCCCCCCCCCCAAGTGGTAAAACATCCTGAAGGGGAAACATACAGGTTGTAGCTGGGTTTAAAGATTCTTTAGCTGACAATAGGTTGAAACAGACAGACTCTGTCTAAAAAATTAGGAGTCAGTGATGAGGAATGCTTCACACACCTGGTAAGTTAATTGAAAACAAAAGGCCCGAGGGACACAATTGGTTTGTTATGTACATTGAGGACCTGCAGCCTTGCATAGCCTTAGGCCAGTTAATGAGTCACAAAGGATTTCAAGGAGAGGGGGCAGGATGAGGCAAATCTTTTCTCTCACCTCCTGGTTACCAACTCAGTTTTAGGAAGCCTCCTTGCCAAGAGGGGGTCCCAGACAATCAGTCACTGACCAGAGAGCCTTAAGATTTTACTTTAGTTAAAAATAAAAAATAAAACAGCTAAAGGAATATTTCCATTGTTTCAAATTATTTTTTTCTTTTTAAAGAGTGTCACTCTGTTGGCCCAGGCTACTGTGATGGGCATCCTAGCTCACAACAACCTCAAACTCTTGGGCACATGAGACTTTTTTACCTCAGTCTCCTAAGCAGCTGTGACTACAATGTCCACCACAAGACCCAACTGTGTTTCTATTTTTAGAGGAGACGGGTTGTCATTCTTTCTCAGGATTATCTGGAACTACAGAGCTCAAGCAACTTGCCAAAGACTTCCAGGCATTGTGGCACATGTCTGTAGTCCTAGCTACTCTGAAGGTTGAGGCAAGAGGATGGCTCAAAACCAAAAGTTTGAAGTTTCTGTGAGCTAGGATGCCAGGGTACTACAACCACAGCAAGATTGATGCCCTGGCCTGCGGGGAATTCAACGGGGACCTGGGAAACAAAGGGGTCAGTCGAATGAGGGGACAAGAGACACGAAAGAATGAGAGCAAGTCAAGAGTCTGATCAAGCTCCGTCGAGTTTATTTTTCAGCTGGACTTATAAGCACACAAACGAGGAAGTAACTAAGGGCTATTCCTAACAGGGCGGGGAGGGGGCTAGTTTCTGGAAAATTACTAGGAGAAGAACCCTGAGGCGGGGGGGTGCATTTGTGAAGAGATACGCAAGGGGAAAGTACCGTTGCTGTTTACGGTTGAATTCCTGAGAATAGTTTGCTCGTAAAATCAAGATAGTAAGGGGCATTTTTGTGAGATGTTTTGGCTCCCGGCAGAGTGAGACTTTGACTCAAAAAGAAAAAAAAAACTTTCATTCTTTTTTGTTTTTGTTTTTGTTTTTTTGAGACAGAGTCTCAAGCTGTTACCCTGGGTAGAGTCCAGTGGAGTCACAGCTCACAGCAACCATAAACTTTCGGGCTTAAGCGATTCTCTAGCCTCAGTCTCCCAAGTAGCTGGGACTACAGGAGGCTGCCACAATGCCTGGCTATTTTTGGTTGCAGTTGTCATTGTTTTTAGCTGGCCTGGCCGGGTTCCAACCCTCCAGCCTCAGTCTATTTGGCTGGCGCTGTAACCACTGTGCCACAGTCACCAAGCCTTTTCCCTTTTATTCTTTGACCCAAATGACATATTCAAAAGAGAAAGGCATACAAATTCATTCATCTACTAGCTGTATGGGGAAATCACAGAGAGAGAGATTAGACCAAACTCCTCCTGGGGTTCAGAAGCTTAAGGACAGTTTTCATAAAAGAAGAGATGGTGATACACACCATTCTCATGAAGGCCAAAAAGTGATTAGAAAATGAATGGACCAGGAAGAAACAAACTGTCTTGTAGATGATTCTTTTAGGAATCTGAATGAACTTGAGAGGCAGAAATTTTGTTGAGGAAAAAAATCATCCTTCAAGAATGACTGGATTTTCCAACTGCACTAGGTAAGGCAGTAACAGGAAAGCAATACTGAAGGAAAGTACTACCAAATCCAAAAAGGGGGGGGGGAACCAGCCATGTAGCAGCACCTCTCGCCCCCTACCATAAGAATGTGGCCTTTTGTAACTGTTCTAGGAAATTGCCCCAAGCTGAAGCAGATAACCGGTAACCGGTTCTGAAAAAAGAGCTAAGCAAATGTTTAACTGCTGATCTTGTCTTAAGACAGATGAGTAATGAACCAGAGTTCTTCTTATCTGGAAAAGCCCCTGCTATGTCTGCTACCCCTCCCTACTTTGTGGTTTTTGTCTTTATAAGCTTGTAAAACCTGCTGTTCGGGGCCTGACTCCTCTGCTCCTAAAAGAGTTGCGAGTTAAGGCCCAGCATGCTGGAATAAAATCCTCTTGCTGATTGCATCAAGTGCCATCTCTTGCGGTTGATTGGGGTAGTCGTCGTTCAGGACAGAGTGGGGGGTCCTGTCCCAAGTCTTTCAATACAAGGCAACTGTTTTAATTTTATTAAGAAGCTTTTGGGCGGTGCCTGTGGCTCAGTGAGTAGGGCACTGGCCCCATATGCCGAGGGTGGCAGGTTCAAACCCAGCCCTGGCCAAACTGCAACAAAAAAAATAGCCGGGCGTTGTGGTGGGTGCCTGTACTCCCAGCTGCTCGGGAGGCTGAGGCAGGAGAATCGCGTTAGCCCAAGAGTTAAAGGTTGCTGTGAGCCATGTGATGCCACGGCACTCTACCCAAGGGCAGTACAATGAGATTCTGTCTCTACAAAAAAAAAAAAAAAAAGAAGAAGTTTTTTTTTTGTTGTTGCATAAGGACATTTTATAGAGTCCATCCCTACTCTTCTAGGTGAGGGAAGCAATATTAACTTATAAAGAACTTGATATTCAGGCTTATTTCTGAAAAGCTTTTCCATTTTTAAAAACAGTCAATATATCAATCCTAATTTTTGGAAGCATCATTTGCTGCACCCCAACATCAACTGACCAGGGAACAAAATTTAGGCTTAAACAATCACAAACTGCTAATTCTCCTCTGGTTGCAAAACCAGGAAATAGTCACCTGGATAGTCCAAATACTGTGAATGAATAACCATACCCAGTCCTTGAATTTTGTTTGGTTCCTTATGCACCTTGTAAAGCCTTTCATTCAATCACACTTCACCTCCAACCTGGGGCCTCTGAATTACAACTCATGGCCGAGGGTCCTGCTATTCATGAACTGCTGATTGTTCAAAAAATTAAACTCTTTAACCTTTTAATGTTACCTCAGTGTATTTTAACAGAAGAATGGAGGGACTGGGAGCCTCAGAGACCATAGACCCTCCCTTTAACTAGCCACATACACCCAATTGGAATTGTTCCCAGAACATCCTTCCACTGTCATATTAGAGGGAAGTGGTCCTGCAGGCAAACCGCTGCTCAGAGATTGCTCTGGGACATGGTCAAAAGAACCACTGGAGAAAGGAGCAGGATGCACATGGTCCCAGCTGCCTGCCCAACAGCAATCTTAGCCAAGAGAGATCTGACGGCCAAGGGTGCCAGTGGCAAACTACTGTTTTAAGATTTCAAAGCTAAAGTGACATGGCCCCTGATCCTTCCACGGCCGTTTTTGTCTTCAAACAGCTCCCACTCTCAGGACACCTCATTCAATATACTCACCATTTCTTTCCTTCTTTTTTATTTTTTTTTAATTAAATCATAGCTGTGTACATTAATGTGATCATGGGGCACCATACACTAGTTTCATAGACCGTTTGACACATTTTCATCACACTGGTTAACATAGCCTTCCTGGAATTTTCTTAGTTATTGTGCTAAGACATTTACATTCCACATTTACTAAGTTTCATATATATCCTTTCTCTGTATCCAAGGTATCCCTCCGACATCCCTACAGATCTCCCAGGACCTGCAGGTTGCAAGGTGAGAGAAGCTGCAGCAGAGACACCTGGGTTCTCCTGGAGATGCCACAGTGAAGAGGACACGACAGCTTGGCGCTCAGAGCAACAGAAAACTCCTGCACAAGATCCTGTATCCACCTCTATTTCAGGCCATACCTCTGATTGGATAATTCTTAATGCAACTTCCCTGATTGGATAGGACTTCAGGCCTCACCTCTCTGACCTTGAGTGACAGGAGATACAATTAGACAAGCAGCTGAATGAGACCAGAATGCCAACGGTTTCTTGGCTGGAGTGTATTCTATTTTTTTCTTTATTTTTATTTTTTTATTTTAGGGGGCAAGGACCATAATATTATCCATCCAGATATTCCAGGGCCACCTCCTTACGACAGATTAGCTGTTTAACAAATATCAACTGAATAAATGAAAATATACTTACCGAGTGTTTAATTTGTTCTACTCTTGGGAACCTATTGTTAAGTAAGAGCTAGTCCCAGTTTTCAAGACATTTCCTTTTTTCCTTGTCTTTTCTTTTCTTTTCTTTTTTTTTTTTGAGACACAGTTCACTTTCTAGCCCTTGGTAGTGTGTCATAGAGTCATACCTCACAGCAACCTCCAACTCTTGGGCTGAAGTGATTCTCTTGCCTCAGCCTCCCAAGTAGCTGGGACTACAGGTTCCTGCCACAAACGCCCAGCTATTTTTAGAGACGAGGTCTTGCTATGACTCAGGCTGATCTCCAACCTGTGAGCTCTTTCAATTCACCCACCTCGGCCTTCCAAGTGCTAGGATTATAGATGGAAGCCACTGAGCACTATGTCATTGATTTGAAGACAGTGTTCAGTGATTCATTGGTGTGCCATGAAAATGTTTTTTGTTTTCAAATTTTTTATGAAAATTTTATGTATCATTAAATTATTTTTGAAAGACATTCAGAGCACAGTAGGTATGCATATCAATGTTTAAACCTCTTTAAAGTGATTATACATGTGTAACTTGGTTATACAAATAAATATTTTGTTGTTCTAATCAACGCACACGCACTTATTTCTAAACTGTGTAGGAGAGAGTCTTAAAAAGCAAAATTTTGGAACTCATCCGTAGATGATGCAATTTAACAAGAATTTGCCAATGAACACCAATATATGTGAAAAATATCCAAAGTCAATGAAGCCATATGACGTAGCAAATCCTCATTGTCTCTGAAGTAGTAAGATCGTGTAGCTTGTATTGCACATGAACAGGTTGTACAATTCTGTCTGGATTTGAAATTGCGAAGTAGTTAGACACAAATACTTTGGAAATCCTAGTTTTGAAAATTTTTCAGGTTTGTTTAATTAATTCCTGTTTTTTTTAACATATGAGTTTTTCTCTGTTTATTTTTACTATTTTGGATTTGGCATTTTTAATTTTTATTACATGGTGTTCAAGTAAAATGGACAAGTCTTGAATAAAGAAACAAAAATTAGAAGATGACACTAGTGTGTTAAATACTGTTTCATGCAGTACCTGAGTGACTAAATTAAAAACAACTAGTTGTCAAAATAGTGGAAAATATTTAATATTTGTTTCATATATAGTAAAAGAAATCCACCATGTCCACATGCATAATTTGTGGGGAAACATTAACATTGGCATATTAATCTCTGGTTCTTAGCAAATTAAAGAGACATTTACAACCGAGACATTCCCACTTGTCTGAAAAGCTGATGAAAAATTTCAAATGACTTGCACTTTGTTATACTAAAGAAGCAAATATATGGACCAAATATGCACACGAAGGCAATTACTCAGTTACAGAAATTGTAGCTAGAAAAATGAAATCTCATAGTAGTGCAGAATCCCTTATTTTACCATCCTGCTATGCAATTGTTAAAACAATAGAGTATAGGAAAAGGAAATTTTAAAAATTCTGCTTTCGAATTTAAAAAATGTTTAGCATGTTAAGAATTTATTTGAAAGTATAAAGTCTCAAATAATATCTCACTGCAAAGATGTACAGGTCTGCAATTCCATTGGATTAATCTACTCATGTCAGTGGTAAGCCCCAGCTGTTAGCATTCATTAGATGTTTCTCTAAAGAAGAAATCATAAAATAGTTTCTATTTTGTCAACCACTGTGGACGATAACAAAGGACCAAGATATTTTTGATTTTATTGGCAATTACATTAATTCTAATAGCTTGTCTTGGAATTCCTGATTAAGTATTTGTATGGCTGGAATGCTGTCTGTGTTCAGAGGAGTAAAGGAATTTGCTAGGCTTGCACAAAAAAAATCCCAAAATTCCATTGACACAGTTTTCTATTAACAGAAGTGGTATCATCAAAATTAGTAGTGCCCAAATTTAAAAAGGTCATACAAGAAACTATTTAAATTATAAATTATATAAAAACAAGGGCATTGGAATCAAGACTATTTGCAGAAGTATGTTCCTCAATGGATGCTTCTCACATGAAGACCTTATTGCATATGGAAATGAGATGGTCGTCTCCAGGAAAAATTCTATCAAGATTTTATGAATTGGTGGATGACTGTGGCTCAATGAGTAGGGCGCCAGCTCCATGTACTAAGGGTGGAGAGATAGAATCCGACCCCCACCAAACTGCAACAAAAAAATCGCCAGGCTTTGGGGCGGGCACCTGTAATCCCATCTACTTGGGAGGCTGAGGCAAAAGAATCGTCTAAGCCCAAGTGCTGGAGGTTGCTGTGAGCTGTGATGCCACAGCATTCTACCACAGCAACAGCTTGAGGCTCTGTCTCAAAAAAATAAAAATAAAAAATAAAAATAAATAAAAGAGAACATGCAGTCAAAATGTTTGAGCTATTGGAAAGGTATAAGCTGGATAAAAATATGATTGCACACATTTTACAAACTTTAGATTTACTGTACACAATTTTTTTTATTTTATACATATTTTGAAAAGAAAAAAATCCTGCCACTGTCCTTAACATAGTATCTCTAGACTGAGTAAGAAACCCCTTTTTTTTATATGTGTCTGTGTCAGCAAATTAAAATATTACAGAAGAGGAAAGGTTGACAGAAATGAGAAATGACAAGTAAATGCAATTAAAATGTTCAACAACAGTTATTGCAACCTTTTGGTTATCTCTCAAGGGTAAATTTTGAAATAATACCAAAAAAGCAATAAAAATACCTCTTTCATGCTCAACATCATATTTGTGTGAAGCAAGCTTTTCAGCAATGAGTAGTTTCAAAAACAAAAATTGATCATGGCTAGAATCCTTTCAGGGAGATTTAAGAGTATGCCTTTGAAAATTTCATATTGCAATGGAGATAATCTTTAAAAAAGTCAACTCTAGGTATCCTATTAATGTTAAATAATAATAAAGAGAAAAATAAATAAATACGATAAGTATTTTTAAAAATTTTGTCATCTTGGGCGGCGCCTGTGGCTCAGCGGGTAGGGCGCAGGCCCCACATGCCGAGGGTGGCGGGTTCAAGCCCGGCCCCGGCCAAACTGCAACCAAAAAATAGCCGGGCGTTGTGGCGGGCGCCTGTGGTCCCAGCTACTTGGGAGGCTGAGGCAAGAGAATCGCCTAAGCCTAGGAGTTGGAGGTTGCTGTGAGCTGTGTGACGCCATGGCACTCTACCAAGGGTGATAAAGTGAGACTCTGTCTCTACAAAAAAAAAAAAAAAATTTGTCATCTTTTGGGTGGCGCCTATGGCTCAAAGGAGCAGGGCGTCAGCCCCATATACCGGAGGTGGCAGGTTCAAACCCAGCCCCAGCCAAAAAATCTGCAAAAAAAAAAAAATTTTTTTTGTCATCTTTTTATTACTATAAGAAATAATTTTAGGCTGGGCATAGGGGATCACACCTGTAACCCTAGCACTTTGGAACGCAAAAGCAGTTAGATTGCCTGAGCTCACAGTTTTGAAAGCAACCTGAGCAAGAGCGACACCCCATCTCTAAAAATTGTTGGGCGTGGTGGCTGGCACCTGTAAACCCAGCTATTTGCGTGGCTGAGGCAAGATAATAACCTGAGCCCAACAGTTTGATGTTGCTGTAATGTCCCAGGACACTATGGAGGGTGACAAAGTTAGACGGTCTTAAAAAATTAAATAAATAATTTTCTTTCATTTTTTTTGCCCTACACAGTACGTTTTATTTTTCTGTGTGTGTGTGTTTTGAGACAGAGTCTCACTCTGTTGCCCTGGGTAGACTGTTGTGATGGCATCATACTTCATAGCAATCTTAAACTCTTAGACTCAAGAGATCGTCTAGCGTACACCGGACTTCAGGAATATAGGAATGCCCTATTATGCCTGATTAGGTTTTGTCTATTTTCAATAGAGGCAGTATCTCACCTTTGCTTAGGCTTGTCATGAACTCCTGAGCTTAAGCAATGCACCTGCCTCAGCCTCCCAGAGTGCTAGGATCACAGGCAAGAGTCACTGTATCAGGGGCCGTATTTTGTTTGTGTTAATAAAAAAATCAAAAAATGTATATTTTTTTACCTTTTTAAAATTAACTTAATGTAAGTGTGCCAGAGAAGTTTAAAAAGTGTGTCCTGAAATAAAAAAGGGGTGAAAAACACTGGTCTTCCATGGTTGCTGCAGCAGTCAACACCCTTAGACAATGGGGCCAGAACTTGGTTCCTAGGAATAGATATGTAGAGAAATATTCCACCAGCCACAACTCTCTTTTAAATTCCTGTACTAAAACTTCTACACTATCTTTCTTTTTTTCATCCATATACAATAGAAAGGGTTTGTCTAAATTAGGTATTCCCAAAGCCAGGACACAGGTCAAGTCTTCCTTTAGTCCCTGAAGGCTTTTTGTAGCTTCCTTCCACATATCAAAAGTTTAATTTTACCTTATGTTTCATATGAGAGTTTTCCTATGTTGCCAAATCAAGTGATTCAAATTCTGTGATTCAGGTACTCCCAAAAATTCTCTTACATGTTTTCTAGTAGTTAGGGTATTTAGGGAGCACAGGGTCTGAACGGTCCTTGAAGACAGTTATTGCTGTTCTGGGATTGTCAAAAAAACTGATTAGGTCACAACTAGCATATATAATTGAGATTTTTCCTTTGCAACCTTAAAGCTTTTTCTTCTGAGGAATTCCGGAGTCAGGTATGTGTTCCCTGGTGTTTGGTATGAAGTGTCAAGGAAAGGTTAGTGGTACCATGACAATGGAACAAATGAGAAGACCAAGAAGACACAGGTATGTAAAAGGCCAAAATTTATTAAAGCATAGTGCACTCCAGAAAAGGACCACATGAACCCTGTCTAGTGGAGAAGATCCTGGGTTTAATAAGATTTTTCCCCTTTATGCTGATTTCTCAATTCTATGTTAAGTGATGGAGTCTAAAAGAAATATGATTTTTTTTTTTTTTTGTAAAGGGGGAACATTTCTAGAATGGAGAGTCCTCCCATGTTCTATCCCTGTAAGGTAATTTTCAAAAGTTTTCATGGTATTCATAGTGTCATAGAATTGGTGTGTGTAAGCTTTACAGTCACTGAAGATGGGTCCCTTGAAACTACTGTCACCTAACTTGTATGCATGCTCCAAAGACCCCTTTTATGGCCTTGGCCATATCTTTACTTTGTGGATGCTTTACCTAGGATACTTATTTTTGTAGATCAAACATCTGCTCACCCTTTGGAAGCATTCTTGAAAAGATACTTTTTCTTCTTAGAAGTCCCTTCTGGCCATTTTTTTCCTCCTGTTACATACAAATGTCTCCTAGTACCATTTGCTTCTGTCTCTTCTTGGCCCTGCCTGACACTATTAACACAATTTCAAAGTTTTGAGACATGATTAACATTTGTATAATATTGCTCCTCTAGGAATTACGATTAGAAAAGCATGAGAAATATTTAAAGATGTTGTCACACTCTCCACATTGGTAAAATTCTTTTATGTACTGGAAAGTGTGAGTACTGATTTGCTATGTTTTTCCCTTTGTTTGAATTTTCTCTGGTACAAAAAAAATAGTTTTTTTTTGAGATGAGTTTCACTATTTCACCCTCAGCAGAGTGCCATGGCATGACAGCTCACAGCAAACTCAAACACCAGGGCCCAAGCGATTCTGTTGCCTCACTCAGTCTCCCAAGTAGCTGGGACCACAGGCACCCACCACAATGCCTGGCTATTTTTTTTGTTGTAGTTGTCATTGTTGTTTGGCAAGCCTGGGCTGGTTTGAACCTGCCAGCCCAGGTATATGTGGTCAGGCCCTAATCGCTGAGCTACAGGCACCAAGCCTCTGACATAAATTTTTTACTTATAAAAAAATTTGAGCACAAGTTAAAAGCTTCTCACATTCTTCATAATTATAGAGTTTCTCTTTGGCATGAATTCTACTAAGTACAGAAAACTGTGACTACTGGCATATGGCTTTGGCACATTTTTTACATTATTAGGATTTCACTCTGGTATGATTTCTCCTCTATTTAGTAAGGGCTGAGAACTAGTTGAAAACTTTGCCACATTATTTACATTTGTCAGATTCCTCTCCAGTATGAATTTTCTTGTGTGAAGAAAGGTTTGAGCACCAGTTAAAGGCTTTGCCACAGTCTTCTCAATTGTAAAATTACTAGTGGATTAATCAACACAATCCTTCCAAATTAAAAAAAGAGTTGGGTGCTATCATGAAAGTGATCAAAGAACAGAAATGTCAAAGCATAGAAACTTTGTCCAGGAAACTGCCTTTCTAAATGAAGAAAGATGGATCTTTTAATAATCAATTTAAAAATTAAATGAAAGATCAGTAACAAAATAGAAAACTTGAACATACGAATTAGATCTAACAAACTCTATACCCCAAAGCAGGAAAATATGCAATTTTTCCAGTCACACAGGGGCCTTCTTTTTCCTTTTTAATGTGAGTTTAATATTTATCTGTGTGTTTGTATTTCAGATAGTCTCATTTTGTACAGCAACCTCAAAATCTTGGGCTTAAGCAATTCTCGTGCCTAAGTCTCCCAAGTACATGGGACTTCAGGCACCCGCCACAAGGGTTGGCTATTTTGGGGGGGCTGGGTTTGAAGCTGCCAGCCCACAGAGGTGCCTTCTTTTAAGACACATAACAAATCTAATAAAATTTAAGATGAGTAAAATTATATCTCTTCTGATCAAAATGAAATGCATCCAGAAATAAAAAGGAGAATAATAATAGGGAAATGGAAAAAGAAAAAGGACATAAAACACAGTCTTGAAACATTTTTAGGTCAAAGATTACATAATTTGATGTTGTTAGAATATGTGTACTACCCACAATGATGAACAAATTCAGTATAACCTCTATCAAAATCCCCAAAGTATATGTTCTGCCAGTTATTAAAAGTTCCTACAGGGTGGCGCCGGTCCCATATGCCAGAGGTGGCGGGTTCAAACCCAGCCCCAGCCAAAAACCACAAAAAAAAAAAAAAGTTCCTACAATTTGTTTAGAAACTATTACTAGTCAAATATTATTTAAAAAGAACAAAGAACTGGTGGCAGGAATGGCTCGCATCTGTAATCACAGCACTGTAGGAGAATCAGTTGATGTCACAAGTTCAAAATGAGTCTGAGCAAGAGCAATATTCCATCTCTACAAAAATATACAAACAACTACAGACATGATGGTGGATACCTGTAGTCACAGCTACTTTGTAGGCTGAAACAGGAGGATTGCTTTATCCCATGAGTTTGACATTGCAGTGAGCTATGATGATGCCACTGCACTCTATTGTGATGAGCTGTGATGATGCCACTACACTCTAGTGTGACAGAGCAAGACTCTGTCTCAAAGAAAAGAAAAAGATACAACATACTTCCTGATGTCAAATGTATTAGAAAGCTACAACTAAGAAATACCAACGTGGTACTGTCACAAAGATAGATATGTAGATGATGGGACAGAATAGGGAGACCACAAATAAATTTCTATGAATATGATCACATAATCTTCCATAAGAGGACCATGAATACACACACAAAGGTAGTATCTTCAATAAACAATGTTGAAACTGCATATCTACATGAAAAAAATAAAGTGGGACCAATTTCTTGCACCATACACAAAAAATATTTTAAACAGATTAAATATGTACAACATAATTTATATAACTTATAGGCTTGGCATCTGTAGCGCAGTGGGTAGGGTGCCAGCCACATACACCAGAGCTAGTGGGCTCGAACCCAGCCCAGGCCTGCCAAACAACAGTGACAACTACAACAAAAAATAGTTGGGCATTGTGGTGGGTGCTTGTAGTCCCAGCTATTCAGGAGGCTGTGGCAAGTGAATCACTGAAGTCCAAGAGTTAGAGGTTGCTGTGAGCTGTGAAGCCATAGCACTCTACTGAGGGTGACATAGCGAGACTGTTTCAAAAAATAAACAAATAAATAAATAATGTAACTAACAAAACTCTTTTCAGAACAAATAGATCAAAACATCCATCTTGGCACTGTTTTCTCTGATATGACGTCACATGCATAAGCAACAACAACAACAACAACAACAACAAAACCACTTAGAGCTCATCAAATTTCAGCATTCTCACACATCCAAGAAAACAGTATATAGAGTAAAAATGCCACCTTATAACTGGCTGAAAATATTTGTAAGTTGGGCGGCGCCTGTGGCTCAGTCGGTAGGGCGCCGGCCCCATATACTGAGGGTGGTGGGTTCAAACCCAGCCCCAGGCAAACTGCAACAAAAAAATAGCTGGGCGTTGTGGCAGGTGCCTGTAGTCCCAGCTGCTCGGGAGGCTGAGGCAAGAGAGTCACATAAGCTCAAGAGCTGGAAATTGCTGTGAGCCGTGTGACGCCATGGCACTCTACCGAGGGCAGTAAAGTGAGGCTCTGTCTCTACAAAAAAAATAAAAGAGTACATCTTGCCATATCAAATGACAAGAACAAACCTTAAGTCTTTTATGTTAACTTAGAAACACTGAAAGTGCCCAGCTTTTTGGGAGGCTAAGGCAAAAGACTCTCATAAACCCAAGAGTTTGAGTGTGCTATAAGTTATTGTGTCACAGCACTCTACCTAGAGTGACATAGTGAGACTCTATCTCAAAAAAAAAAAAAAAAAGGAATAGCTGGGCATTGTCGTGGGCTACTGTAGTCCCAGCTACTTGGGAGGCTAAGGAAAGAGGATCACTTAAGCCCGAGAGTTGGAGGTTGCTGTGAGCTATGACACCACAGCACTCTACCCAGGGTGACATAGTGAGACCCTGTCTCAAAAAATAAAAAGTGGTTATAGATTCATCAATAAGGCAAAGCTCGGTAGCACACATCTGTAATCTCAGCACTTCGGGAAGCTGAGGTGTGTAGATTGCTTGAGCTCGTGAGTTTGAGATCAGCCTGAGCCAGAGTGAGAACCTGTCTTTAAAAATAGCTGGGTGTTGTGGTGGGTGCTGTATTCTCATTTACTTCGGAGCATAAGACAAGAGGATCACTTACCCCCAGTTGTTGGAGGTTGCTGTGTGCTATGACATCATAGCACATTACTGAGGGTGACAAAGTGAGATTCTGTCTCAAAAAAAAAAAACAGGATTTATCAATAAACACATGCAAAAATTAAGGCTATCATCATGGCTATTTACCTATATGGGACATAACAACCATTGAAAACCACAAAGGAAAAGAACTAGACTTTTTACCTTCTTTCTCTTATGTCTACTAAGTCTTCCACTGCCTTTGACATCACTTTCCAGGTGGGAATCAAACTTTTACTGTACAGTGTTTCTCTGGAATCATAGTCTGCTTGGCAGCATGCTACTATCTTTCTTACAGGGCCCTTTTGTACTTCCTCAAAAGCCCCAGAATGAAGCTTCATTATCCATTGTAAATACTAGTAGGGAGGCTAAAGAAATAAAATCAATCTACATTTTACAAATAAAATGATGGAAAGGTAATGAGGGTCACAAAGGATCTGCTCATCCTGACCTCCCACACTGTTCTGTGCCCATGGCTACACATCTATCTGAGTGGGTGCAGTGGACGTTTTGTCGTGAAGAGGTACCTTGAGTACTAGTTAATACTTCCTATGGAAGCGTCATTGATTTGAGACCCCGTGGGACAGCTTGAGACAAAGGCGTGATGGCAGGTTTAAGATGCCATAAAGGTGATAATAGTATATTTACCAGCCCCTTCATTCCCTTGTATGGCACAGGGGAATGTGCCAGACTAAGTTTGGTTCCCAGTCAGGGAACCAAAAATGTTGCAGGAAGACCAGGCCCAATTGAGAGAAAGACTACCCAAACACTATTTAAGAGGAAAAAAGGCTTTTATTTAGCCTGGGGAGCTAATGTCAGGGAAGAATTCAAAATGGCAGTGCTCTCAGATTTTCTTGGCTTTTCCCTTTTTAACTCCAGTCCAAAACTTCCGACCACAGATATCTTTCTCATTTGTTGGTTTGAATCAAGTGAGAGATACTATTCGAGCCCCTAGGGAACTACAGGAGTTCACTAAAGTGGAAATTTCCAGGATCCAGAAAGTTAAGTCTACAAATTCCTAAGAGCTGAGTCACCATGCAGAGGATCCTGCAGGTATATCTTTGTGGTGTCCTTAAGAAGACCTCTGTTCTAGACCTCACCCTTCCTGGGTATACTCTTTCTGAAGGACCCAGTGATGCCATTTTGGGCTTTTCATCATTTCAGGCTTTTGTCCTCCATTTTAAAGCAATCTGAAAATCGTTTGTTTTGTTTCTTAGTAAACCACACCCCTCCCTATCTCCCAGAATGCATTCCTATCTCCCGGAGTGCATCAGAACCACCCCCCCCCCACACCGTTGAAATTGGTGGGATCCTATTAGCTTTATCTCTTTATAAGAGATAACCAACCCAAAGATCACGCTTTGTTTCCCCTGCCCCTCACCCCATATCCACTGCATAAAAACCCTGCACATGATGATCACAGGGCTCTTGGTACCATCTGCATCTGGGGGAACGCTGACAGCCCTGGCTCCAGCCTGAATAAACACCCTCATGTGATTTGCATCGGTGTCTGGCTCTCTCCTATGATATTTGGGGATTCAGATTACCGGATGTAACATTTGGTGCATTGGCCGGGTATCCCCAAGACCCTGAGAGACTCCACCTGGAGGGCCGGTAAGTGTATGTGTCTTTGTCTTCCTACTTTTTGTTCTGTGCAGGTTTTGTGTTGTGGTCGGAAGACAGCCTAGGCGGATGCACTGGAAGGCCACCAACCGAAGGTAGCGGAAGATGTTCTCACCTCCCTTAGGGTCTGGGATGTGGAATCTCCAGCCTCCTACAGTAGGGATCATGTGGAATCAATCCCCTTAGGGCTTTTGAGTAGGGTCTTGGATGTGGAATCACCAGCCTCCTATAGTAGGGATCACGTGGAATCGATCCCCTTAGGGCTTTTGGGTAGGGGTGGGCTATGCACGTGGACTAGTGCCAGGCCATCCATTCACTTTCAGTTTTGCTTCACTTCAGTCCACGGCCTTTTGTTTTTGTATTGTGTGTGTTGTGTTGCACGTTGGCTGGGCGACTCTGACGATAGGATAGACTTAGGGGACTCCCCTTTCACTTATCCTTGACCACTTCCAGGACTTCTGGGCCTGAGCTCAGGACCTAGGTCTAGTGGTAAAGAAAAATAAACTTGAGACCTTTTGCAGGAGCTCTCGGTGTGGAGCAGAGCGGGCAGGTGCAGGGGCTTAGGGCCAGGCGGGAAGCAACCAGGACACTGCGGAGAGAGCCGCCAACACCGCAGGAGACCAGGCCCCAGTGGCGTGGACCCCGTCTCCTGTGGCGGGGCCCCGGGCGCTCGGGGGGACCAGCGGCAACACTGGACGTGAGCCGGGACCTTCCTATGGATCGCCCCAGTTGCGGCAGGTGTTGCGGTCACCCCGGGGGAGCCTGGTGGATGCCAGCAGCCACCCTGCCGCACGTTGCACGAGCCGGGTTGGCCAGCAGGGATCCCCACCACCACCCCCATTCACCCCCACCCACGTGGCCTGGGTGCCGGGTAGCCCAACCTAGCCAGAGTGGGGCAGCGGGGGAGGCAGCTTGGCCCACAGCCCCACCCTCTCAGGCCCAGTGCCTGGCTCCGGGGGGGCGATGATGGCAGCGGTGGCGCGCCGGTGGCAGGACCTGGTTGAGGACCTCTCTCTCTGGCTGAAAGTATCTTACCACCCTGGTTGGAGAAAACTCAGGCCAGCACAGTGCTTGCCCTGAGGGAAAAGCCTAAGCCCATAGCCCCTGTCGGTCTGGGAGTTCTAACCGTCTCTGCTCCCCACCAGGCCTGGCGCCCTCAGCCACTCCCGTCATTTTTTTTTTTTTTTTTTTTGTAGAGACAGAGTCTCACTTTATGGCCCTCGGTAGAGTGCCGTGGCATCACACAGCTCACAGCAACCTCCAACTCCTGGGCTTAAGTGATTCTCTTGCCTCAGCCTCCCGAGTAGCTGGGACTACAGGTGCCCGCCACAACGCCCGGCTATTTTTTTGGTTGCAGTTTGGCGGGGGCCGGGTTTGAACCCGCTACCCTCGGTATATGGGGCTGGCGCCCTACCGACTGAGCCACAGGCGCCGCCCAGCCCCTCCCGTCTTAACACCAGCCCAGCCGGCCCCTGGCCGCTTGCCCCCTTTATTGGGAATATGGCAGCAGTGGCGAGTCTGAACTAAGCCGGAAGCGGGCGAACCGCTCTCCGCCCCAGGTCCCGCCCCCCTATATCCTGTTTTTCCCAGCTAGGCCAGCCTGGAAGAACTTTTTCCCCCGCCCTACCTTTCCTTGATCCAGGCACGCCCTAGTGCTCAGCCAGTCCCAGGAGAGGCTGAAGCGGCAGCAGCGCCACCTGTTGGTAGTCCACTCCTGGCGTAAGGCAGGAGAGCCTTAAGAGACGCCATCTGGACACCCTGGGCGGGCTGTAGCCAATTCTACCTTACTGCTCCTGGCGGTGGGCCCTCCTGAGGAGGGAACCCTGCAATACTGGCCTTTTACCACCAGTGACTTATACAACTGAAAAATGCAAAACCCACCGCCCTTATTGACCTATCAGATTCTTTCCTTTTCACACATCAGCCCACTTGGGACGACTGCCAGCAGTTGCTACAGGTCCTCTTCACTACCAAAGAGAGGGACCGAATCTTGACAGAGGCACGGAAGTCCATCCTAGACGACAATAGACAGCCTACCATGAACCCAGTACTAATTCAGGCTGCGTTCACACTGACCCAGACAGATTGGAATTTAAATATTGCAGAAGGTAATGAGAGGCTCCGAGTTTACCGCCAGACTTCAATGGGGGGGGGTCTCCGTAAAGCAGCAGGAAGCCAATTAATCTGGCCAAGGTAGGGAATGTACAGCAGGAGAAGATGAGTCCCCCCTCTGCCTTCCTAGAGTGGATCATGGAAGCATTCGGCACTTACACACCCATGGATCCAGAGGCAGAGAGTAGTAAGGCAGCGGTTATAATAGCTTTTGTTAATCAGTCAGCTCCAGACATTAAAAGAAAACTTCAGAGAATAGACAGGTTGTCAGAGAAGTCCCTGCAGGACTTGCTGGTGGTGGCTGAACAAGCATACAACAACCAAGAGAGCCCAGAGGAAAAAAACAGACGTGTGCCAGCAACAAGCAAACCCAGGACCTCGCTAAGATCCTGCTTGCCACCACAGGAAGTTGCTCCGAAGAGAAGGAGCAGAGGCTGCGGAAACTGGCCACTGGAGAAGGTAGGGAGTTCCCCAGGGGGGTCGACCTCAGCTACGAAGAGATCAGTGTGCGTACTGTAGGAACACTGACCACTGGGCCAGAGAATGTCCAAAAAATGGGACCATGAGAATCCCCCTCGAAACCAGGTCCACGTCCTAGTGGGGAAGGACGTGAAATGAAATAAGGACATGATAATGAAATAAGTAACATTAGTATATATCTGCCTTCATGAAAACGCCATCTTCAAGGACAGATTAGAGGATACACAAGTGCCAGGATGGAGATTGGACACTAGCATCCGGTGTAAATTCATGGACCATGGCCTTTAACTTAATTACAATTAGCTCATGCCAAAAGCTAGTTGAGTGAGTGCAGGCATAAGTTTGCCTACTTCTTTCTGTTTTCTGTTTTCTTTGATATTGTTTAATGAATTCAAACTACAGGTGATGATTTTGTCTTTTTGTAATAGTTAATAAGAAAATGATAAAATGAAGTCTTCAGCATAAGCTAAAAATCATTCTTTTTTTTCCCCAATATATTGTATATGTGTATGTATAGACTGAATTGCTTAGTATATGAACAGAATTGTTGGAATCTAAACTACTTGATAGAGAAGAATTATGGTTGTAAGGCAGTGATTTTCAAACGGTGTGCTATGAGAAGATCTTAGGTGTACCCTGAAAAATTTTTTAAATTATTAATTAAATTATTTTTGAAAGAAGTCTAAAAACAGTGGACATAGGGGCAGGCCAAGTGTCACACACATTCATGGTTATCCCAAACTGCCCTTACCCCTTACTTGCTAGAGACATTTTTAGTAAAATCGGAGCACAAATTTCTTTCAAACAAGGAATGCCACAGGTTACAGACAGACAAGGACATCCTCTCCATGTTCTCACTCTGCACTTGGACGATGAATATCAACTCCATCAACAACCTCTGCCACCAGCCCAAGCAGATATCTCCGGCGTCAGCCTGGGCTGAAATGGGAGAGTGGGGGTGGCAAAACACCGGGTCCCAGTTATAGTCAAGCTCAAGCCTGAAACTGAACCGGTGTGGGTAAGGCAGTACCCCATGACCCCCGAATGCCACACATTTGGTGGTTATTAGATGCCGGTATTCTAACCCCTTGCCAGTCCCCATGGAACACCCTCTTGTTACGGGTAAAAAAAAAAACCCTCACTAACGATTACTGGCCAGTTCAAGACCTCCGGGACGTAAATAAGAGGGTAATGGATATACACCCAACTGTACCAAACCCCTACAACATCTTGAGCTCACTGTCCCCATCCCAGACCTGCCATACAGTATTAGACTTGAAAGATGCCTTCTTCAGCTTGTCGCTGGCACCCCAGAGCCAGGCCCTGTTCACCTTCCAGTGGAGTGACCCGGAGAGAGGCATCAGTGGACAGCTAACGTGGACCCGCTAGCCACAGGGTTTAAGAATTCTCCAACTATCTTTGATGAGGCCCTGCAGAAGGACCTGGGTGAGTTCCGCAGGCAGCACCCCAACCTAACCCTCCTCCAATACGTAGATGACATCCTAGTGGCAGCCATCAGCAAACAGGACAGTTTACAAGGCACGTGAGACCTGCTCGTCACACTGGGGGACCAGGGGTATCGGGCATCGGCGAAGAAGGCCCAGATCTGTCAGCAAACTGTAAGTTACCTGGGATACACCCTTAAAGATGGTCAAAGGTGGCTCACTAAGGCCAGGAAGCAGACTGTACTCAAGATTCCAGCCCCAATCAACCCTAGGCAGGTGCGAGAGTTTTTAGGGTCTGCAGGGTTCTGTCAACTTTGGGTACCAGACTTTGCTGAAATTGCAAAACCCCTCTATGAAGCCACAAGGGAGGGGCACTCCTTTGAGTGGACAACAGAAAGAGAATTAGCCTTTCATAGACTTAAGACTGCTCTGCTTTCTTCCCCTGGTTTGGGGCTCCCTGACATTACAAAACCATTTCATCTCTATGTAGACAAACATAAAGGGACAGCCAAGGGGGTGTTGACCCAGACCTTGGGGCCCTTGTACCGCCCAGTACCTACTTATCAAAAAAATTAGACTGGTAGCATCAGTATGGCCCCCCTGCCTCAGCATTGTGGCAGCCACTGCGCTGCTCATAAAGGACTCAGACAAACTCACTCTGGGGCAGGAACTGTTGCAGACCACACCCCATGCCATTGAAGGGGTCTTGAAACAACCCCTGGACCAGTGGATGAGCAATGTGTGTCTAACACACTACCAGAGCTTGTTTGTTACTTAACCCACCACAAATCTGGTTCTTGCCTAGGACATGAAAAGCCCACTACCCCAGTGGCAAAGAGCAATCATCAGGCGGACAAAGCCACCAGAAGTGCAGTCCTCAGAGCCACACAGACCTTGATGGTTAACTTACCCTACACTGGGCCTCCAGTCCTGCCAGAAGAGCCTAAATACACCCCTGAGGACTTGGCATGGATCCGCACCATCCCTCAGGCACATAACCCCTCCCAGTATAACGGTTGGTGGCTCATGGCTGATGGAAAAACTATCTTCCCCTCGCAGCTAGGGTTAGACATCTTACAGCGCATGCACCAGACAACCCATGTGAGCAGTAGAAAGTTAAGAGATCTAATCTGACATGCACGGATTAAGATCGAGCAAATGGATGCAAAAGTGGAACAGATAGTAAGCGCTTGCAAAGCTTGCCAACTGACTAATGCCTGAGCCAGAGGGACCAAGCCTGGTGCATATGGGGAAGTGACTTCACAGAGATTAAGCCTGGTCGGTATGGGTACAAATATCTCTTAGTCTTTGTAGATACCTCCTCTGGGTGGGTGGAGGCCTAGCCCACCAAAAATGAAACCACGCAAACTGGCAAAAATGCTGCTTGAGGACATTTTTCCCAAGTATGGACTGCCAGCTTTAGTTGGCTCAGACAATGGGCCAGCTTTTATTTCTCAGATAAGTCAGTGGGTAGCCACTACACTGGGAACAACCTGGAAATTATATTGTGCGTACAGGCCCCAGAGCTCAGGACAGGTAGAAAGAATGAATAGAACCTTAAAAGAAGCCTTAACTAAATTAATCCTGGATTCTGGCAGCGACTGGGTGACTCTCCTTCCCTTTGCCTTATATAGGGTCAGAAATTCCTCCTATACCCTGGGTCTCTCTTCCTATGAAATTCTCTATGGGAGACCACCTCCTATTAGTCCAAACAACTGCATAGACCTTTTAACAGAGGCAGATGAAGAGGATTTTCTCCTTTCCCTTCACTGTTACTAGCAGGTTCAGAAAGAGAATTGGAACCACCTGAGTGCCACCTACATGGCGGGCCCAATCCCAGAGCCTCACAAGTTCTGGCCAGGGGACTAGGTCTATGTCAAGAGACTTCAGCAGAAAACTCTCCAACCACAGTGGAAATGGCCTTACACTGTGATTCTGAACACCCCTACTGCACTCAAGGTGGACGGCATCGCTGCATGGGTCCATCACACCCACATCCAGGTAGCAGACCCATTTGCCATCAAGGATTGTGCACTGCTCTAGGCAAGGAATGCTGTTTTTATGCTGACCATTCTGAGATAGTTAAAGAATCCATGACCCTAGAACTGGGAGGACTATAGAAATGCAGACACGAAAGAGAGCAAGCTCAGAGTTGGTATGAGTCTATGTTTAATTGGCTCCCGTGGCTCAACACCCTTATTTCTGCCATAGCTGGACCCCTAATTCTGCTCTTATTAGACTTAACAATAACCACCCAAAGACGAAGCCACAGCTGGGGAACCAGCCTAGGAGCAACATCAGCGACCCTTGCCCCTTGCTGCGGTTCCTGGCTAGCCTCCGTCAAAGCTAGAGGATGGACTTTAGATGGTGTGTGTGCCTCAGCTGAAGCAGGCCCCTTCACCCCAATACAGATGAGATGACACCCCCTGGGGCCACTATTTCTCTCCCTGCTTTCATGACCTGGTGGTCTCAAGAATCTGTCCGTGGGGCTACCTTGGCAAAGCCAGGTCAAGGATATCCTAGGGATAAGGGGCCACTGGAGGTCAAGGCCCTGTGGGACGTTGAGGGTCTAAGAGGGGCTACCAGGTGCACATGGTGGGTGGGCGCTACGGTCCCCATGGCTCCCTGATAAACAGGGTAAGCGCTCCTGGTTTACATGCAGAGAGGTGGCCTAGAGGGCAACTGCCAGAAGTCCTCCCCTGGGGACAGTCAGCTCCCTGCCTGGAACAGGGACCACAGGTACCTCAGTCTTCAGCCAGACAGCAGGGAACAAAGAAGCCCTGGCCTAGTGAAAAGCGGGTGGGAGGAGGGAGGTTTAGGAGGGAGCAAGCAGGGAATGGGGCCGCCTCTCTTGGGAATTGGAAGGTCTGCCTGGATCTGCGGGGTTCCAGGCAGCCAGTGGCCCACCCATGTGTGGGTGTCTGTCTGGTACTTAAGTTTCCTCATCTGTCTAACAGGCCCTGCAATGGCAGCCTTGTTTCAATGATCAGATTTATACTCCCGGTAAGTACTCAGCCTGCCTGTTCTTGGTGTTCCTGTCACTCCGCACACACTTTCTCAAGAAACTGAAGTCTCCAAGTGGGGAAACAGGCATTGAGGCAGGAAGCTTCATGACTTTTGTTCTTGGCTTCAGGGGCCCTTCCTGGTGCCTCCCCTGTTTCATTAGGTTCTCTGAACCATGCATCTGGTAACAGTTGCTGTACCTCAGAGAGCTGCAAGAAACTTCAGGTGTGTTCAAAACCAGAGGGCTTTGTTCACTCACCCCAGATTCTTGCCACCCCAGAATTCAAATCCCCTGGCGTGGCCAGCTTCAGAGGAGGCTGAATTTACTGCTTTTTTCCTGATAAACCAAGAGGTGTGGTGGCTCTGGGGCTATAAAAGGGGAGCTGGCACCTTTATCCTATCCCTGCCTCAATTCTAGAGACCCAGAACTGGAGAAGAGTTTCTCAGGCAGGACATGTGTCTTTCCTCAGCACCCTGGCAGTGGCCTAATTGATCTCAGTCCCCAAGGAAGTGACTCAGCTTAGGGAACATCTTTCACCCCCACCGCCTTCACATTCTTCAGCCCTGTAACATGAAGTAGTGAGAGCTCTGAGCCACTAGCGTTCAGGCTAGGATTTTTATCTTGCCACACTGGGGAGAAGTGGTATATGGGGCCAATAACTGGCAAAGCCAGATTCTGTCACTGCCAAATGCCTGCCAGGCCCCTTCAGGAATCAGCACCTCTTGAGCTGTACCAGGGGGCTGCTGTTGGCAGGAGGCAGCTGGTTGAGTTCAGCACCTTGTCAGAGTGGGGGTGGGGTTGGGGGTGCTGGTAGGAGCAGATGCTGTGTAACTCAAGGAGGAAAAAGGAAATTTTTCTACCCACTTGAACTGTCTGCTGCATTGCAGATGCTACATCCTCATTGCAGGAGGAAGAGGAAGCTGGAAAGATAAGACACTCAAACTGTTGGGCTCAAGTGATTTGTTTCACCCAAATAATTAAACACTGAATCATAACTGGAACCCGAGTGATACTAGGAATAAGAATTTTCTTTTTTTTTAGAAAAGAGTCTCACTACGTCACCCTTAGTAGAGTGCTGTTGGCATCACAGCTCATAGCAACCTCAAACTTCTGGCTACAGGCACCCACCACAATGCCTGGTTTTTTTTTTTGTTGCAGTTGTTTAGCTGGCCTGCACCAGGTTTTAACCTGCCAGCCTCAGTGTATGTGTCCAGCACCCTACCCACTAAGCTACGGGTGCCACCTAGGGTGAAATTCTTCCTTTATGCATTCCAAAATATTCATTAAATATATAAATATACCATATGCAAGGAAATAGCAGCGGCTCCTTAGGGATTGTGTGATAGCCTGCTTCTCTTGCTATCTTATTTAGAACATAGGTCTTGTGTAACACTAATGTAATTGTTTGGGAATGTAACTGTGCTGAAGTTGATATTAAGCCTAACAAAAAATACATAGAAGTCTAGGTCTCAAGACTACTTGAAAGCTATTGGACATGGCTGATTGCATAAATCTTTGTGACAGCCATAGAAGGACGTGTTAAAGGTCTTAATTTTATATTATTTGATGACTCTTTTCCTTAGATGTTAGAATTAATGCAGAATATTTCGTGTTTTGGAATAATTAATTTTAGTTTTGTAAATTGTTTTATTGAGACAGAGTCTTGCTTTGTCACCCTCGTACAGTGCTGTGGTTTCACAGATCACAGTAACCTCAAACTGTTGGGCTCGAGCGATTCTCTTGCCTCAGCCTTCCTAGTAGCTGGTACTACAGGCACCTGCCACAATGCCCAGCTATTTTTTTTTATTTTTTAGCAGGCCTGGGCCAGGTTTGAACCCACCAGCCCTGTACCCTGTGGCTAGGACCGTAACCACTGAGCAACGGGCACCCCTAGCTTTTTATTAATAATGGAGATTGTACACACAGCAAATACATCCACATGTTTTCCTACCTTTTTTATTGTGATATAATTTACAAACAATTGTACACATTGGAAATATATAAATTGATAAGTTAGAAGCAATTTGTTATATAGATATGTGTGAAAACATTATCATAATCCATCACTACAAAAAGTCTTGGTTTTTTTTTTCTTTTTTGAGACAGAGTCTCATTTTGATGCCCTGACTAAATTCCCTTGGGATCAGCCTGGCTCACAGCAACCTCATAATTCGGGATTCAAGCGATCCTCCGGTCTCATGTATCTGGGATTGCTGGTACCCACCACAATGCCTGGCTGATTATTTTCTAAGCTTTTAGTAGGTCTCTTGTTCAGGCTGGTCTTAAACATGTGAGTTCAAGTTATCGTTTGCCTTAGACTCCCAGAGTGTTAAGATTACAGGCATGAGCCACCATGTTTGACCATTTTCTTATCGCCTTTGTCTTCACATACACATGTACGTGTATCTTACTCTTCTGATTTTTCTTTGTATGTGTTTGCTTCCTCTTCTTTTTCTTTTTTTTTTTTTGACACAGTCTCAGTCTGTCACCCTGTATAAATTGCCATGGTGTCATTGTAGCTCACAGTGACCTCAGATTCACAAGGTGAAGTAATAATCTTGCCTCAGGTTCCCAAACACCTGGGACTACTGGCACTTGTTACCATGCCCCGTTACTTGTTGTGTTTTTAGTAAAGACAGAGTCTCACTCTACTTTACACTGGCCTAGAATTGCCATCTTCAAGCAATCCTCCTACTTTGGCTTCCTGGAGGACTCAGATTACAGGTGTGAGCCACCACATCACACCAAGCTCCCTTCTTAGAACCACTGATCCTATTGGATTAAGGTATCATTATTATAATAACTCCATTTAACTTGAATTACATCTTCTAAATGCTGGAACTTCTAACTCACCTTTATTTTCTTTTGTCATGTACAATCTGATAAGAAAAGCTTTTTTAGGCTTGGTGACCGTAGCACAGTGTTTACAGCACCAGCCATATACAGCAAGGCTGGTGGGTTCAAAAATGGCCAGGACAAACAAACAATAACGAATGCAACAAAAAATAGCTGGGCGTTGTGGTGAGTGCCTGTAGTTCCAGCAACTTGGGAGGCTGAGGCAAGAGAATTCTTTAAGCCCAAGAGTTGGATGTTGATGAGAGCCTTGATACCTTGACACTCTACAGAGGGCAACATAGTGAGATTCTATCTAGAAAAAAAAATCAAGAAATCTTCCAAAATCTCTAATAAAGACAAATCTTAACATTATGCTAAATTAAAAAAATGCAATTTCTCCAAAAGACTGATACCTTTGAATCCCATTATATAATCTAAAACAGTTACATTTGTAGAAACAAAAGAAAAATAGAGTAGTGTTCATAAAGGAAATTTGAGAGTAACTTTATGTATATTGAAATTCAGTTTTGCAAGATGAAAACATTCTATAGATCTATATTGCATAAAAATGTCAATATACTTAACAGAACTAATTTGTATAATTAAATAATAAAAATTGTCATTTTATGTGGATTTTGTTTTTTACAGGAAAACAACAATACAAAAAATAGAGTTACCTAGACTTACATGGCTTTTCAAACAACATCCTCATCAGACAAATTTTTAACACAAAATAATATATATTCACAAATGCACATACAAGAGGCTGGAGGGTTTGAGCCTGGCCAGGGCTGCTAAAGAACAATGACAACTGCAACCAAAAAAATAAATAAATAAATAAATAAATAAATAAATAAATAAATAAATAAATAAATAAATAGTCAGGCGTTGTAGCAGACTCCTATAGTCCCAGGTACTTGGAAGGCTGAAGCAAGAGAATAGCTTAAGCCCAAGAGTTTGAGGTTGCTGTGAGCTGTGATGCCACAGCACTTTACCAAGGGCAACATAGTGAGAGTCTGTCTCAAAAAAAAGAAGTAAAGAAGTGTCCTGAAAGTACACCTACATAGGAAACACAAATTTTGTATTGTTAATATTTTGATATCAATACATAGAGAAATATTTTATAAAATTATGTAATGAATGTTTTGAAAATAATGGTATATTTAGGTGTTCAGAAAGAAAATATCTAAACAATTTATGTGAAAGAAACTAAGTAGTCAAAGCACATCACTATGCACATACAAAAGGCTGGAGGGTTTGACAATCCATAAAACTGACATGAAGGCAGAAAGAAAAGAAATGAGAGATAACATTCCTAGAAGAAATGAGATAATAGTAACTTAGTTACATTAAATATAAATGAGTTAAATTCCCCAAACTAAAAAGATAATATGGCTGAGTAGAATTAGAATGAGTTTTTTTCAACAACATTAGGTCTACAGAAGACTCCATATAGTTATAAGGGCTTAAATAGGCTATGCAAAAAGTAACTAAAACTGAGTACACTAGCTATAATATTACACAAAATGCAGATTAGGTCAAAATAGCCAGGACAAAAAGATTGAAGTCGTATAATCATAAAATGGGCCCATCTACCCAGGAGCTACAATATCTACATATACTCACAAACACAGGATATATATATTTTATATATTGAAAATTATATAGGTTATATACAGAATCATATATTACATACCAATATATGTTGAAAATGGAGTATAATTGGCCAACAAACTTTTTTTTTTTTATTGAGACAGAGTCTTGCTATGTTACCCTAGATAGAGTGCCATGGTGTCACATCTCACAAAGTCAAATGATCGGGCTTAAGCAATTCTCTTGCCTCAGCTCTCAAGTAGCTGGAACTACAGGTGCCTGCCACAATTGACTGGCTATTTTTTGTTGCAGTTGTCATTATTGTTTAGCCGGCCCTGGTGTATGTGGCTGGCGCTATAACCATGGTTCAATGGGTGCCAAGCTGGCCAATGAACTCTTGAGAACAATTAAGAAATAAGGGGCAGCACCTGTGGCTTAGTGGATAGGGCTCTGGCTGCATATACTGAGGGTGGCAGGTACAAACTGGGCCCCAGCCAAACCGCAACAAAAAATGGTCAGACATTGTGGTGGGCACCTATAGTCCCAGCTACTCAGGAGGCTAGGGTGAGATAATCTCCTAAGCCCGGGTGTTGGAGGTTGCTGTTAGCTGTGATTCCATGGCACTCTATGGAAGGAGATAAAGTGAGACTGCCTCAGGAAAAAAGAAAGAAAGAAAGAAAGAAAGAAAGATGCAGTAAGACTTGAAAGTTGCATGTTTTTGTATATAGGAATCTACCTTTTAAAAGGCATGTGATAAGGATGCTTGAACCAAAATGCCCACACTGGCATGCTTTTGATAGATATGTAAATAACAGTGAAGAAGGTTAAGGAGGTGAAGAAGACAGAAGGGAAGGGAAAAGGGGAGGAGGGGAGGAGGAGGAGCAGGAAAATCTTAACATTATGCTAAATTAAAAAAAAATATTTAATTTTTTAAAAATTAAAGAGACGAGAAAGAGACAGAAGGAAAAGGAGGAGGAGGAGGACTAAAAATTACTTGTATGTATATGTGAGAAATCATATGGTCATCTGGTGTTTTTAAGATAATCCCACCTAAGTCCTCAGAAATAAAACAAACCAGGGAACACATAAAGATTAAATGAGTAAAGAACCCAGGAAAGAAGAGACACCCCTAGAGGCCATTTTTCTTCTGTTTTCTGATGCCACAATTGAGGTATCCTGGGAATCTTCTCCAGTAGGCTTTTTCTCTGCAGCTCTTCCAAAGTTCTACTTAATATAGAACAATCTATGCTAAATACCTAGACTTCTCTTGAATTGCTGTTTCACTTGAGGTTTGTTAAACAAGGAGACAGACATTGTTTATATTTTATTTCATTTTTGTTTTTTTAGACAGTCTCAAGCTTTCACCCTGGGCAGAGTGCTATGGTATCATAGCTCACAGCAACCTCAAACTCTTGGGCTTAAGCAAGTTTCTTACCTCAGCCTCCCAAGTAACAGGGACTACAGGTGCCCACCACAACGCCTGGCTATTTTTTGGTCGTAGTTGTCATTGTTGTTTGGCAGACCTGGGCTGGATTCAAACCTATGAGCTCTGGTATATGTGGCAAAATTCTACTTGTGCACAATTCTTTTTTTTTTTTTTTTTTTGTATAGACAGAGTCTCACTTTATGGCCCTCGGTTGAGTGCCGTGGCCTCACACAGAAACCTCCAACTCCTGGGCTTAAGCGATTCTCTTGCCTCAGCCTCCCGGGTAGCTGGGACCACAAGCGCCCGCCACAACGCCCGGCTATTTTTTGGTTGCAGTTTGGCCGGGGCCGGGTTTGAACCTGCCACCCTCAGTATATGGGGCTGGCGCCTTACCGACTGAGCCACAGGCCCCGCCCTTGTGTACAATTCTTGCTTGTTACCCTACCCAGATGCACCTGGACAGTCTGTGCACCAACCAGGATGCAGACCAAGCCTTAAAATTCTGACCCCTTAAGCACTCGGGGCTGCTCTTAGAAACTCCTCATTGGGACACTGAGACAGCCAACTCTGGTTGGCTCTTCAATAAAGGACTCCTTTGCAAATTCAGCTTGTCTAGTTGTGTGGTTTCTGGGGAACTACTGGGCATAAAATTTGGAGGCCCCAGGGAGATCCTCTAGACCCCAGCCTCACTGGTCCTCAGGTGGCCTCCGAGTGAGGGAGAGGCCATGGCTCCTCTGATGGGAGATGCCAACGGAGATGTTCCAGGGCCTCCAGAGAACCCAGAGCCCTCAGAAAAATGACCCATGACCACCCTAAATAAGAAAGGTGAGTCCATCTGGTCACCTCCAGAGGTAAGCCATTGCATGGTTTCTGTTTCGGTTCAGGGTCCACAGACATGGAGTGGCTCTAAGAGGAAGTTGGACGTGACATAATTCCCTGGGCTGGGGACAATGATAGTTCTGGAGGTCCCTATGGGTCTGAATCCCTAGTCTGGATCCCTCTGGTCTGGGTCGCTGGTATGGATCCCTCTGGTCTGGATCCCTGGTTTGGATCCCTCTGGTCTGAGTCCTTCTGGTCTGGGTCCCTGGACTGGATCCCTCTGGTCTGGGTCCTTCTGGTTTGTGTTCCTCTAGTCTGGGTCCCTCTGGTTAATCTAGTTAATTTCTCTGGTTGTCAGTTTGGTTTTTGTTGGTGCACTGTAATGGTTCCTTTCTGTGCCTCTCTATGCTTCATAGATGCTTTTGTCCTTTTAAAATGGGTTCCTCCTCTTCTAAGGCAGGTATCCCACTAGGTTGTTTATTAAGGTACTTTAAAGATGTTTTCTCTACAAATAAGAGTAATGAATATGGAACCAAGTTTTCTGGGAGAGGTCTTTATACCCTTTGTGTGCTCAAATGACCAACCTTCAGTGTGGACCCACCCCCCTAAGGCTCCTTTGATGCCTCCCTTTGTCATCAGGTCTGGTGGACAGTGACAGGAAAACCGGGTCACTTGGAACAGTTCCCCTGTATTGATGTTGGGAATGAACAAGTTAATAATCCCCCAACCTGACTCCATACTTGCTCCCTCCACCTAGGGACCATGGTCCTTGTAACAAACGCAAGTCCAAGGAGCTGCTCAGTTCTTCCAGCTCCAGAGTAAATGGAGGACCCCTTACTGGGCCCTCCATCCTATCTCCCTCCCACCCAGGTCCCTCAGCCTCACCTACTTCTCCCACAACACACACACACTCAAGCAGGCTCCTCTTATGGTCAGAGGACGTCCTCTCTTGAGTCCACCACATCTCCACCTGAAATTCTTCAGTTGCTCCAGGAAGAAGGGGAGTTGTTTATGTACCCTTTACCATAAGGGACCTATATAGCTAGAGACAACAAAACTCTCCATTTTCAGAGAAATCTCAGGCCCTTATTTCCCTTCTGGAATTCTGTCTTTTTCACCCATCATCCCACTTGGGATGATAGCCAGCAACTGTCGCAGACTCTCTTCACTTCAGAAGAAAGGAGCACATCCTCACCAAGGCCTGTAAGGCTATCCTGGTCCCCAGGAAGGATGCACTCCCCCACCAACAGGATGCACTCCCCACTTGCACATATTTTCCCTTCCAACCACCCCAAACGAGATCCAAATACTGACCAAGGTAAGCAGGTCCTTGCTGCCTATCTCCAGGCTCTTTTAACTGACCTGAAAAGAGCAGCCTGAGAATCTACAAACCTAACTAAGGTCCTCAGATTCCCCTGCAGCCTTTTCAGAGCAGCTGCTCGAGGCATATCTGCCTTACACTCTGATAGATCTCAACCCACCCACAAATAGACAAGCAGTAAGCCTGGCTTCTGTCATTCAGTTGACCCCAGATATTAGGAAAAAGATGCAAAAATTAGAAGGTTTTGAGGCAAAGAATAGGGAGGAACTCATGAGCATAGCACAGAGAGTTTACAATAACCGGGAAGCTCCAGAGGAAAAAAATGGCCAGGAAATTAGGAAGAGTGACTGTTGCTGCCTTAGAAGCAGATCTCCATTCCTGGGAGCCCTGGAACAGGAGAAAGATTGGCCATAAACCACCTTTAGAAAAAAATCAATGTGCCTACTGTAAGGAGCAAGAACAGTGGAAAAAATGAATGGGCCAAGAGGAGGGGGCAAAGGACAAAACCTGTCCTGTCCCTAGCTGAAGAATGAAGAAGCCATGGCTCCTTACCTATGTGCCCCCAGTAGCCTATGGTAACTCCTAAAATTGGGAACACTCCTGTGAACTTCCTGGTTGGTATGGGGGACAGCTCAGTCAGTTCTGACTAAAGCACTTGGGCCTGTTAACATCAGGACTTAAGTGCCGGGGGCTAAAGGTCAAACTGTCATATACCCGTGGACCACTGTTCACACAATAGACCTAGGAAATGGGATGGTCACCCACTCCTTTCTGGTAATCCCTGACTAAACCTAGTGCCTTCTGGACATAACTTTTTTAAAAAATTGAAAGCTACCATCTCTTTTGAAAGTACGCCTAGATGACTGTCTTTCTAGGAAGAGCCAGTCCAACTCCTGATAACATGCCCCCTCTCCTCCAGCCTCTAGACCTTCCCGTGGGCCCCCCAAATTCTCTGCAGGATTTACAAATCTGGATCCCACGGGTATAGTCTGAAACCAACCCACCTGGAGTAGCCTCCCACCACCCCGCGGTGGTGGTCCAGTTAAGGGCAGATGCCCTCCCCATAAGGGTAAAACAATACCCCATGAGCCAGAGAACAAGAGGGGCATAACTATACTCATTCAACAACTTAAAAAAACAGGCATCTTAATACCTTACCATCCAGCCTGGAATACACCCCTCTTTCCCGTCCAGAAACCAGGCACCCAAGACTACTGCCCAGTTCAAAACCTGGAGGAGGTTAACAAACAAGTAGAAACAATTCCTCCCACAGTCCCCAACTCATATACCCTCCTAAGCCTTATTCCCCTGACCACTGCATATATACAGTACTGGACTTAAAAAATACTTTCTTCAATATTCCCTTACGTCCTGTAAGTCAGGCGATTTTTACCTTTGAATGCATAAACCCTAAAAGTGGGTTTTCTAGACAGTTAATGTGAACACACATGCCCCAGAAGTTTAAAAATTCCCCAATCCAGTTTGATGAGGTGTAAATCCAGGACCTCCAACAGTTCATACTGCAGCACCCAGCTATAAACCTTTTACAGTATGTAGATGACCTACTCATAGCTGCCACCTTTACTGCTAAGTGTATGGAGACCACGGAAAATCTCTTGAGCACCTTAGAAGAACTGGGGTATCGAGTATCCACGAAGAAGGCTCAGTTGTGTCCCAGTCAAACCACGTAGCTGGGGTATGTACTTAAAGAAGGAAGTCGAGCCCTCTCAATACAGCAAGCAGCAGGTGTCCTCCAGATCCTGACCCCCACAACCAAAAAACAGGTACGTGGATTTTTGGGAGCCATTGGGTACTACAGACTATAGATTCTAGCTTTTGGCAAGATAACAAAACCCCTTTATGCAGCCACGGCTAGGGGAAACCCCCTTGAAATGAACTGAAATGGAGCAAAAGCATCTGAAACTTAAAAACACATTCAAGTGTCTACTCCTGCACTAACTCTCCCTGACATCACCAAGCCTTTCCACCTCTTTATAGTAGAGAAACAAAAGATTCCCAAAGGCATTTTGATCCAGAACCTAGACCCCTGGAAAAGGCCAGTGGCCTACTTCTCAAAACACTTAGACCTGGTAGTCACGGGGTAGCTCTCATACCTCAGGGCCATAGCAGCCACTGCCTCCCTAATAAAAGAGGCAGATAAGTTAACACTGGGCCAGAACTGATTAATAACAACTCCAGATAGAGGGAAACCCCAGACAAGTGACTGTCAAATGCTCATCTAACCCAATACCAGGCTTTACTACTAAACCTCCCCTTCATGAAAGACGGGGGACTATGTGTAACCTTTGGAGAAAAATGCTGTTTTTATACAAACCATTCTGAAGTCATTAAAAAAATGCCGCACCCTCGGCATCAAGCCGCAGCGAGGTGGCGCTGTCCGCGTTGTAAAACGCATGGGTAGGTGGTCTGTGCTCCCCGGAGCGAAGCCCCCAGCACCCCTAGTATGCACAGCAGCGCAGAAGTTGCCTAGCATGCTGTTTGTTGAACGTAATTACTTAAGGTGCGGCATAAAGCCTGAGGAATGCCTGTGAATGAAACCTGTCTGTTCAGTTGAATGCCTGATTGTCCTGAGAGACTAAGAATAAACATAATGACTTACTGATCCATAATTAAACATAGCAAAGAATGCCTGTGAAGACTCAATGTCTCCAGGGGGAACGATGTAAGAGCACGTTCCTATCATAAATGTCAGTGAATTGAGACAGTGCATTGAGACAATACAGGAGCAGCAAACAAGATGTTCCATCCAGATATGTGCTTACACCACCCACACCCACCCACGACTTAAAACTTTCCACATACCTTTACATTTCATATATTTCCTAATACTATAATCACTTGCATAATTTACACATATATGAAATCTTTTCAGCACATTAGAAGTAAATAATTTGTGAATTATTACTAATACTAGTAGTTATAAAGAAAGAATTTTCACGTTTTAAAACTTTAACCTTTGAAGCATTTACTTAGATAAGGGGTAGTGAAAGACACAACTGATAACCAATAACCTTTATTCCCCCTTGCGGGCAGAACCCCTTGCGGGCAAAACCCCTTGCGGGCAGGACATTGTTCAAGTGGGATGGTTGAATACTCACATCTACAAGGTTAGATAATAACTTGTAAGGCTCAGCAAGTTGTAAAAATACCTTTTGTAATTTGTAATGCTTTGTCAAAAATGTATAAATACCAATACAAAAATTCAGTAAAGTACAGCTGCTTTCTTCATCACTCGTGGTGTGTGGCAGTCTGTCATTTTATCCTGCGTCGACCTTTCAGCCAACCTGTACCGTTCGCCCTGAGCACCCTCGGACTGAGGCCCATCGACCGGCGGTCCGCGGCAAAAAAACTCTATCTCCGGTTCCTAAAAATTTAAAAAAGAAGTATTACCACCAGGAAGAGAATAAAAACTGATACCAGTCTCTATTCTCCTGGTCCCCGTGACTTACAGCCCTACTCACAGCTGCAGTGGGGCCACTCATCCTTCTTATCCTCCTTCTGGCGGTAGGACTCTGTATCTTAAATCAAACTACTATATATGTTAAAAAGCAAATAAGCACTGTCAAACTGATGATAATTAAAAACCAATATGAACTATACCTGCCACTAAGTCAGTGGTTTGACCCAGTCTCCAAAACCAAAACAAAACAAAAAAAAACAGTGGGGAGTATTAGGCCTAGTGGATCTAAGCTGAGGTAGAAAAAATACCAGTTAACTCCTGGCAAATTTCTGGACTACAAGCTTTCGATAATGAAGTAAGTCTAGTTCACTCCCAAGATATATGAGAAAGTACTAACTGATTTCTTGCCTCTAGTTCACTCCCTATTTCTTGTTTGGCTAACTCCCTGGGAAAGGACCAGGAGGTACCAACTGTCCCCAGATTCACCTTTAAATAATACCTGGTGGGAAAAGTACTAAAATTAAAATGTATAGCTAACTAACGGCAAAATTCTACTTCTGTACAGTGTTTGCTTGCTACCCTACCTGGATGCACCTGGGCGGTCTGCGCACCAACCAGGATGCAAACCAAGCCTTAAAACTCTGACCACGTAAGCACTCAGGGCTGCTCTCCGAAACCCGTCATTGAAACAGTGAGGCAGTCACTGGCTGGCTCTTCAATAAAGGATTCCTTTGCAAATTCAGCTTGTCTGGTTGTGTGGTCTCTGCGGAACTACTGAACATAACACAATATTTGTCTTTTCTAAGCATTTGAAAATTAGAACATCAATATAGACTATTTTAACACTAAATATTGTCCTCACACGCAACATATATACACGTGTCAATCACCTGCTTCATTCCGCATCTTGAAATCTGGGCAAGATTTTAAATACTTCTATGAGAGAACTGAGTCAGGAATCCCATGGGAAGGAAACCATTGCATTTTTTTTCTTTTGTGTCTCATGTCTTTCATGCGCTGCTTCATAACACTGTAACAGCACTCAGTTTGTAGGTCCCCAGGGCAATCACCACCTTAGCCTTTCTTACTGAAGTCATGAAGAGTAGTAGAAAGGAAAAATGTGTTCAGTATACCTACTTATAAAAGACCACTCCAGCAGGGCCACACACACGCTGAATCTGGACGTGTAAGGGAGGGGACTTTTCTTTTCAGCTTCAACATGAAATTGGGGGCAGCGCCTGTGGCTCAAAGGAGTAGAATGTCTGCCCCATATACGGGAGGTGGCAGGTTCAAATCAAGCCCTGTTCCCCTCCAAAAAAAATGAAATTCAGAGGTGAAGACCCAGATATCGTCTGCCTCTGTATGCAATTCCCCACTGACCTACATCCTTTACAACAGACCTCAGTGGGTAGGGCACCAGCCTCATATACCGAGGGTGGCGGGTTCAAACCTGGCCCCAGCTGAACTTCAACAAAAAACTAGCCAGGTATTGTGGCAAGCACCTGTGATCCCAGCTACTTGGGAGGCTGAGGCAAGAGAATCGCCTAAGCCCAGGAGTTGAAGGTTTTTGTGAGCAGTGTGATGCCATGGCACTCTACTGAGGGCGATGAAGTGACACTCTGTCTCTACAACAAACAAACAAATAAACAAAAAATAGACTTTTTTTTTACAGAAAAAGACCCAGATAAACACAATTGATCATATGGAGGAATCAGTAAGACACTATTATTTTTCCAGTAATAACCACATCCAAATTTACATGAGACCTTGCCTTGGACTCTTTATATGGAGGTTGAAAGGAGGGTGAGAGTCAGAGATGCTGAGTCTGTGTGTCTTTGGTAGTCTTTCTTTTTTTTTTTTTTTTTTTTTGTAGAGACAGAGTCTCACTTTATGGCCCTCGTAGAGTGCCGTGGCGTCACACAGCTCACAGCAACCTCCAACTCCTGGGCTCAAGCGATTCTCTTGCCTCAGCCTCCTGAGCAGCTGGGACTACAGGCGCCCGCCACAACGCCCGGCTATTTTTTTGTTGCAGTTTGGCCGGGGCTGGGTCCGAACCCGCCACCCTCGGCATATGGGGCCGTTGCCCTACTCACTGAGCCACAGGCGCCGCCCAGTAGTCTTTCATTCTTAGATTGGAAATAAGAAATGGCTTATATCTGTCAAGGAGCTTTGAGGAATGCAGGATATATCCCCTGGATGAGAAATTTTCCTATTTACTTTGATACAACTGAACTGATTCAGTTGAGAAATTAACCCACAAACATCTCCCAGAGATAGACTATGAGCTCTGGGCTTCATGACAAAGGAGTCTTCTAATCTTTTTTTTTTTCTTTTGAGACAGAGTCTCATAAAGTCTCCCAACCTTGGTAGAGTGCCGTGGCATTACAGCTCACAACAAAATTGAATTCCTGGAATTAAGAGATTCTCTTGCCTCAGCCTCCCAAGTAGCTTGGACTACAGGTGCTGCCACAACAATTGGCTTTTTTTTTTTTTTTCCTTTTCGGTTGTCATTGTTGTTTAGCTGGCCAGGGCCGGGTTCAAACCCATCACCCTCTGTGTATATGGCTGGCGCTGAAACCACTGTTCTATGGGCACTGAGCATTCTTTTCCTTTTTTTTTTTCTAAGATATAGTCTTACTTTGTCACCCTCGGTAGAGTGATGTGACATCACAGCTCACAGCAACCTCTGGCTCTTGGGCTTAGGCAATTCTGTTGCCTCAGCCTCCTCAGTAACTGGGACTACAGGCACCTGCCATAATGCCCGGCTATTTTTGTTGTTTTAGCAGTTTGGCCGAGGCTGGGTTCGAACCTATCACCCTCAGTATATGGGGCCAGTGCCCTATGCACTGAGCCACAGGTGCTGCCCAGTTGCTGAGCATTCTAATCTTACTTTTGCACCAGAATTAGAGCTCACTGCACATGATAAAGAGAACTCCAAATATCGAAGCTCAAAGCCAAAAACAGCTCTGCTAGACCAGATAAGATTTGATTCTTCCATGTGAGAGGTGATAGGGGAAGGATTAACCCAGTATTCCCTGGCCAGGGAACTGGGAGCTTCTTGACAGGACTCTGGAAAAGGAAGAATCAATTTTAAGTGACATCTTCAGCTCCTGATTATCCAGCATATACTAGGGCTTCTAAGGTGTTCACTTAGAGGTGCTCACTCGCTCATTTTATTCACAGAATCCGATTTTAGCTCAGATGGGGGAATTCCTGGAAAAAGAAAAATCATTTCCATGAGCAGCTTACAAGATAAAGTAGCAGGTAGAATTTTGCTTTTTTGGCACAAGAAAAAGACAAACAGGTAACTTATACAGGGCTTTGGCAGCAAGTGGGTGTCTCACTGGTGAGAAGATTTTAGCATTCTGCATTCAGAGAACATTGTGGAGTCAGCGTTGGGGAGTGTGATGGGATCAGGGAGGAGTAGGAGAGACAAGTGGCTCAAAGGAGTGGGGCGCCAACCCCATATACCAGAGGTGGTGGGATCAAACCCATATACAAGCCCTGGCCAAAATCTTCAAAAAAAAAGGAAAGAATTAAGTCAATGGTCTATGATATTGTACAGAAGTGAAATGGAGATGGACTATGATGTCTGTGATAGGGATCCCCTAAGGTCCTTCACTGGGTACAGCAAGCGGCCCTGATTACAGTTCCAAATCACCTAGATTGAAGTTCCCAAAATATCACCTACTGTGTTGCCAAAGGAATGGTGACCTCCCTCAGTGCTATGTCTGAGGCCATTTATCAAGACATAGCCTGGGTGAGGACACAGGAGATACATTTTCTCCTAATCTGAGAGCAGCTCTCTTAGCTCACCTGGTGCAGGAGCCTGTGATCTCTGCAGTGCAGAGCTATGTCATGGCCACCCAGGTGGAATTTCTCTTTTCTCCTGAGGGCTGTTCCCCTACACTGCCTGACCGTAGGGATCCAGCCCTGGGTGGAGAAACAGCTCCTGCTGGGAAAGACATGGGCATGTCCCATCCCTGGACAGGAGATTGCAGCCTGTCAGTGAATCAGATGAGACTTGAGTTGCAGGATTCCTGACCCTATTCAGCAGAGGATGCAGCTCTGTGCGAGGACAAAGTCTTCTTCTTCTCATATTTTTCCAGATGATAAGCTTCACAATTTTGGACACACACTAAAAAAAAAATGACGGAACTAGTGGAGGTCTTAATATAAGAATTTGGACAATATAATCAGAAAGCCGAACGGTTAGTTTCCTTGAGGCTATGATGACTGACAAATTTTATAATCATGTAACACGGTTTATATTTTTGGATGTTTTGTGACAGTCATGCCATTCTTTACAATTAAAAACATATGAGGGTTTCATTTCATTATTCATTTGCCTCTGTATATTATAAGCAGCAAATGGAATATATATTGTTATTCTATTTCTTTGATTCAGAAAATGGAGATCTTCACTCTTCTAGTCTCAGTACATAGAGGACTGTAATCCACTAAGCTTTGATAGCACTTTGTAGTGAGAAATGTTTATATTTCTTTCTCTTCTGAGAAATTATCTTGTTATTGTCATTTACTTTAGATTTTCTTTGCATAAAATCGCAAAAAAGGTATATTAAATGCTTATTGATAATACATATTCCCTCTATTTTTTATTTTGAATTTTTTAAATTTATTGTTGGGGATCATTGAGAATACAACAAAACAGATTTCTTTTCCTTCATTTTTTTTTTTTCTGTTCAACCAACTTTTATTTTTCATTAGCCAAGTGTATACTGACCTTTATTGGGACAGAATAAAAGATACCAAAGGAAAAAGGGACAAGATCCTTACCCTAAAAAAAAATAAAAATCAACTTGATACACACTGCACAGGATAGTAAGACTTATTTACTGGGTAGCATTTGAGTAGTGCAAAATAGCACAGAACAGAGTAAACCCACACAAGGGGACACCATCAGCAACTATGACAGGGAATTAAGGAGAGCAATTGGGGGATACATCCTGGAAGGTGCAAAAGCATCAGACATGTGTTCTCATCCCCCAGATACCAGTGACAAGAAACCAGATTTCTGTACTCTGATTGCATTTATTAAGTAAAGACCCTCTTACAATCGTGTCTTGGCCCCCAAAGGTGTGGCACACACCAAGACCCCACCCCCTCACTCCTTCCCTCTCTTTGCTCTCTTTTCCCATCCCTCCCTCCTTCTTTCTCTCTCTGCTGTCCCCTTTCCCTACCCCACAGTGCCATTAATTGTCCTCATATCAAAATTGAGTACGTAGAATTCATGCTTCTCCATTCTTGTGATGCTTTACTAAGAATAATGTGCTCCATTTCCATCCAGGTTAATACAAAGAATGTGAAGTCTCCATCTCTCTTAACGGCTGAATAGTATTCCATAGTGTACATATACCACTGCTTGTTAATCCATTCCTGGGTTGGTGGGCATTTCGGCTGTTTCCACATTTTGGTGATTGTAAACTGAGCTGCAATGAACCGTCTAGGTCAAGTGTCCTTATGATAAAAGGATTTTTTTTCCTTCTGGGTAAAGGTCCACTAATGGGATTGCAGGATCACATGGGAGGTCTAGCCTGAGTTCTTTGAGGGTTCTCCATACTTCCTTCCAAAAAGGTTGTATTAATTAACAGTCCCATCAGCAGTGTAAAAGTGTTCCCTTCTCTCCACGTCCACACCATCATCTGCAGTTTTGAGATTTTTGTGATGTGGGCCATTCTCTCTGTGGTTAGATGGTAGGGATTTCGGGGTGGTTTTGATTTGCATTTCCTAATAATTAGGGTTGATGGGCATTTTTTTATATGTTTGTTAGCCATTCATCTGTCTTCTTTAGAGAAGGTTCTATTCATGTTTCTTCCCATTGATATATGGGATTGTTGGCTTTTTTCATGTGGATTAATTTGAGTTCTCTATAGATCCTAGTTATCAAGCTTTTGTCTGATTCAAAATATGCAAATATCCTTTCCCACTGTGTAGGTTGTCAATTTACTTTGGTTATTGTCTCCTTAGCTGTACAAAAGCTTTTCAGTTTAATTAAGTCCCATTTGTTTATTTTGTTGTTGCTGAAATTGCCAGGGCAGTCTTCTTCATGAAGTCTTTCCCTAGTCTGATATCTTCCAGTGTTTTTCCCATGCTTTCTTTGAGGATTTTTAATGTTTCATGCCTTACATGAATGTCCTTTATTCTCCTTGAATCAATTTTTGTGAGTAAAGAAAAGTGTGGGTCCAGCTTCAGTCTTTTACATGTGGGTATCCAGTTCTGCCAGCACCATTTATTGAATAGGGAGTCTTTCCCCCAAGGTATGTTCTTGTTTGGTCTATCAAAGATTAGGTGATTGTAAGATGTTAGTTTCATTTCCTGGTTTTCTATTCATTTTGAATTGTCTATGTCTCTATTTTTGTGCCAGTACCATGTTGTCTTGAGCACTACAGCTTTGTAGTACAGCCTATAATCCGGTATGGTGATGCCCCCAGCTTTGTTTTTATTACTAAGAACTACCTTAGCTATACGGGTTTTTATTTTCTGGTTCCATACAAGACACAGAATCATTTTTCTCCAAATTCTGAAAGTACAGTGTTGGTATCTTAATAGGGATGTGGTGAATAGGTAGATTTTTTGGGAAGTATAAACATTTTAACAATGTTGATTCTTCCCAGCCATGAGAATGGTATGTTCTTCCATTTGTGAATATCCTCTGCTGTTTCCTTTCTGAGGATTTCATAATTATCATTATAGAGGTCCTTCACTCCTTTGTTAGGTATATTCCTAGGTATCTCATTTTCTTTGAAGCTATGGTGAAGGGAGTTGTGTCCTTAATTAGCATCTCATCTTGACAGTTATTGGTGTATACAAAGGCTACTGACTTGTGGACATTGATTTTATATCCAGAGACATTACTGTATTTTTTTTATGACTCCCAGGAGTCTTGCAATTGAGGCTTCGGGGTTCTCTAATTATAAGATCATATAGTCAGCAAAGAGGAAGTGTTTGACCTCCTCTCCTCCCACTGAGATGCCCTTTATTTCCTTGTCTTGCCTAATTGTATTGGCTAGAACTTCCAGCACTATGTTGAATAGTAATGGTGACAGAGCACAGGCTTGTCTGGTTTCAGTTCTAAGCAGAAAAGGTTTCAGTTTTACTCCATTGAGTAAACTATTAGTTGTGGGTTTGCCATAGATAGCTTTGATCAGTTTCAGAAATGTGCCATGTGTGCCTATACTCTTCAGTATTCTAATTAGAAAAGGATGCTGGATTTAATCAAATGCTTTATCTGCATCTATTGAGAGAATCATATGGTCTTTGTTTTTGCTTCCATTAATACTGTGGATAACAAGTTTATGGACTTGCATATGTTAAACCAGCCTTGCATCCCTGGGATGAAAGCTACTTGATTATGTATGACTTTTTTGATGATTAGCTGTCATCTTTTGGCTAGGATTTTGTTGAAAATTTTTGCATCTATATTCATTAGTGAAATTGGTCTGTTCTCCATTTTAGTTGGGTCTTTTCCTGGTTTTGATATCAGGGTGATGTTTGCCTTTGTAGAATGTATTGGGGAAGATACCTTCCTCCTCCATTTTTGGGAATAATTCCTGCAGTATGGAAATAAGGTCTTCCTTGAAGGTTTGATAGAATTCTGGTGTGAAGTCATACAAAACAGGGCATTTTTTTGGTTGGGAGATTTTTTTATTGTTTATTTAATCTCAGTGCTTGAAATTGGTCTGTTTAGGAGCTCTATTTCATCCTAGCTAATTCTAGGGAGAGGGTGTGATTCCAAATACTGATCATTTTCCTTCACATTGTTAAATTTCTAGACATAAAGTTTCTGGTAGTATTCAGAGATGATCTTTTGTATCTCTGTGGCATCAGTTGTAATTTATCATTTATCAATGCTGATTGAGGTTACTAAAGATTTTACTTTTCTATTTCTAATTAGTCTGGCCAAAGATTTATCTATTTTCTCTATTTTTTCAAAAAAAAACACAACTCCTTGTTTTATTACTTCTCTGAATGATTCTTTTGTTTTTCAATTTCATCAATCTCTGATTTAATTTTGGATATTTCTTTTCCTTTAGTGGGTTTAGGCTTAGATTGTTCTTCTTTTTTCAATTCCATAAGATGACAGAATCTAACTTCCACACTGATGCAAAAGATAAAACTAAGGCATGGACTCTCACAAAATAAGATGAATAGAACACTACCTACCACACTTATCAATTACCTCAATAAATGTTAATGGTTTAAATTCACCACTGAAGAGCCACCATAAGGTGGCTGGTGAGTATGTTGATAAACTCTCTTTCTGTTTTTTGAATATAGGCATCTAAAGCAACAAATTTTCCTATCAGAACTGCTTTTGCAGTATCCCACAGGTTTTGGCAGCTTGTGTCTTCATTATTGTTATGGTCAAGCAAGTTAATGATTTCCTGTTTTATTTCTCGCTGCACCCAACTGTCATTCAACAGAAGGTTGTTTAATTTCTGTACCTTTGTGTGGGGTTGAACGTTTTTGTTAGAGTTGAGTTCCACCTTTAATGCCTTATGGTCTGAGAGGATACAAGGTAAAATTTCAATTCTTTTGATTCTGTTGAGGTTTGTTTTATGTCCTAGGATATGATCAATTTTGGAGAATGTTCCATGGGGCAATGAGAAGAATGTATATTCTTTATCATTGGAATATATATATATATATTCCATCCCAATATATATATATATGTCAAGGTTGTTCTAGGGTCTCATTTAAGTTTCTTATATTTTTGTTTGATTTCTGTTTAGAGGATCTGTCCAGCTCTGTAAGAGGAGTTTAAGTCCCCTGTTATGGTATTATCAGATATCATATTGCTCAGACTGAGTAAGGTCTGTTTAAAGAATCTGGGAGCATTTAAATTGGGTGCATACATATTTAGAATTGAAATGACTTTTTGCTGTATCTTTCCCTTGACCAATATAAAGTGACCATCTTTGGCTTTTTTGACTTTAGTTGCTTTAAATCCACATGTATCTGAAAATAAGATTGCAACTACTCTTTTCTTCTGAATTCCATTTGCCTCAAAAATTCTCTTCCAACCCTTAACTCAGAGTTTTAATTTGTCTTTTGAAGCTAGGTGTGTTTCCTTCAGACAGCAAATGGATGGTTTATGTTTTTTAATCCAGTAAGCCAATCAATGCCTCTTCAGTGGTGAATTTAAATTATTAACATTTATTGAGGTAATTGATAAGTGTGGTAGTGTTCTATTCATCTTATTTTGTTAGAGTCCATTCCTTAGTTTTATCTTTTGCATCAGTGTGGAAGTTAGGTTCTGTCCTTGAATTACTGAGTTCTTACCTTGGTGCTGATCCATTGTAATGGTCAGTATGTAGAACAGGTTGAATTGTTTCCTGTAGAGCTGGTCTTGTTGTGGCAAATTTCTTCAATGTTTGTATATCAGTAAATTATTTGATTTCTCTGTCAATTTTAAAGCTTAGCTTAGCAGGATATAGAATTCTGGGCTGGAAATTGTTCTGTTTAAGTACATTAAAGGTAGATGATGACCATTGTCTTCTTCCTTGGAAAGTTTCATTAGAGAAGTCTGCAGTCACCCTGATGGATTTGCCCCTGTAAGTCACCTGGCACTTACTCTTGGCAGCTTGCAGAATCTTTTCTTTTGTCTTGACTTTGGACAGTTTCATCACAATGTGTCTTGGAGAAGGTAGGTTAGGGTTGAGGCGACTTAGGGTCCAATATTCCCCTGAAAGGAGTGTGTCAGAATCTTTGGTGATATTTGGGAAATTTTCATTTACTCTCTAGTATGGCTTACATTCCCTTGGGGCATTCTTCTTCCCCTTCTGGGATTCCTATAACTTGTATGTTTGAACGCTTCATATAGTCCCATAATTCTGTTAATGGACATTCTGCTTTCTCTCTCTTCTTTTCTGCCTCTTTAACTATCTGAGTTATTTCAAGAGCTTTGTCCTCTACCTTCGAAATTCTTTCTTCTGCATGGTCTATTCTGTTGTTGATACTTTGTATTGCATCTTTAAGTTCTAATTGACTGCTTTAGTCCTTCAGCTCTGCTACATTCTTTCTATATTTTTCATATTGTTTATGTCTTATTTGATTCTGTTTTTGGATTTCTTTTTGGTTATAATCCACTTTATCAGCAGTTCCCTTCATTGTTTTCATTGTCTGTATTCGAAATTCTCTTTCTGTTATTTCTTTTTGTGTGTGTGTGTAGAGACAGGGTTTCACTTTATGGCCCTCGGTAGAGTGCCATGGCCTCACACAGCTCACAGCAACCTCCAACTCCTGGGCTTAAGTGATTCTCTTGCCTCAGCCTCCCGAGTAGCTGGGACTACAGGTGCCCACCACAATGCCTGGCTACCCTTTCTGTTATTTCTAACATTTCTTTATAGGTGAAATCCTTTGCAGTAGCTACCTCACAGTTCCTGGGGGGTGAGGGGGGTTGCTCTGGACTAGTTTTTCCTGATACCATGAGTTTTCTTCTGATTCTTACACATGAGTGATTTCTTTTATCTGTTTCCTTGCCCTAGTTTTTCTTTCATTTCCTCTTGATCTTTAAGTTGTCATGCCTCTGGAGTAGGGTTTTGATTAGTCCTTTTGGTAGCAGAAGAATGAAAAGATTGAAGAACAATAATGGAAAAAAGAAAGAGAAAAAAAAGAAAAAGGAGAGGGGGTGGGTAAAAGAAAATACTGTCAAAAAAAAAAGACAACCACGGAAAGAGGGAGACAGGAGCAATATAGGTGTACAGTAGGGTAGTTTGACCCACCTTAAAAAACCCCAACCTTGGGGGGTGCCATGTTGGGTGGTTCCCTTGTGGTCAGCAACTCTTTGGTAGCCTGTTCAGACACAGTACCCCACTATTACCAAGTAGAGATGAAAGGCTAAATTGCTATAAATGAAACCAAAACAAGCAAACAGAAAACTTTATGGGATAAAGTTGTGGAAAAAAACAAATAATAGTGGTAGAAACACTAGCAAAAATGAAGTTCTAATTGTTGAAAAAAGCAACAATGGGAAATTGTATTTAAACTAGAAAAAGGAAGAAAGAAAAGATAAAAAAAGAAAAGAAAAATCTATAGGGAAAATGTTAAAATTAAAAACAAAAAAGCAAAAAACAAAACCAAAAAGAAGGCATTATATATATCTTGCTGGATATTGTTGGGACATCAGGTGATCTTCTTGGGTATGAGTTGTTAATCACAGTGCTGGTACAGCTGTATGAGATGAAGACTTTTGGCCTCTGTGATTTCTCAAACCCCTCAGGGTGCAGAGCCTAAATCTCTCCTCTGCCCACTTACAAGTCACTTTAAACTGCTAACCTTGGCTAAGCTTAAGCTTTCCCAGAAAAGCACTTGTCACTGGGATCACTCCTGAAGTGGCTATCCACTTACCCAGTGGGCCAAAACTGGTATCATTCTATGCCCCTGAGGGTTAGGGCTGTAAGGTGTCTCAGTCCCCCCCCTTTAGACTGCTCTAGACAGCACTAGATTACTCACTCCCACCTGAACCTTGCTCTGCATCACTGAGAGTGGAGCTTGCTGGGGCAGTTCTCCTACAATGACTCCAGGCAGCCTACAGCTGAACACTATTAGCTCCGACCGGCTGAGTGACTCAGTCTTGGGCTCTAAACAACACTTAAAGTTCTCTGAACTCTTGCCCAAGTTCTCCCAAGGTAGTTTAACTGAGTGCCAAGTCAAAAAAAAAAAAAAACAAACAGCTCACGGGTAAGGCGTTTCCAGTTTTCAATATCACTGCTGTGGTACTTACAGCTGCCAGTGGGATTAGACGGAATGAACACATGCAAACACTTGTCAGTTTTCCACTGCTCTGGTCCTCCTCATGGGGTTCAGAGGTCTCACGCTGACTCCCTGTGTCCTCAAAGGGATGTTTCTGGGCAGATCCCATCAGAGAGAAATGCCTGGAGTCCAAACTCACTGTGCCCAGTTGCAAGAAAGCTGTTACTTGGCCGCCATCTTAGTATGTTATAACCTCCAGGGAAAAATTATTTTCCTTACCTTTTCTAGCTTCTAGAGGAGGCCTACAGCCCTTGGCTTAAGACCCTCTTCTTCCATCTTTAAAGCCAGCAATGTAACATCTCTTTCATTCTCTCCTTCCTCTTTTTCTCTGATACCCACCTTTCCTTCTTACCACTTCTCTCATCATATCTCCTCTCTAATATCAACAAAACATTAAAACATTAATCAAAAGACTGCTCCATCTATACTTTTTTTAAGACAGACTCTCACTTTTTTCCTCTGGGTAAAGTGGTATGGTGTCACAGCTCACTACAACCTCAAAGTCTTGAACTTAAGTGATTCCCTTGCCTTAGTCTCCCATGTATTTGGGACAAGTGCCCACCACAATACCCAGCTACTTTGGGGTTGTAGTTGTCATTGTTCTTTGGCAGGGCTGGGCTGTGTTCAAAACCTCCAGCTCTGGTGTAGGTGGCTGCTACCCTTGCCAATGAGCAATAGGCCCCGATCCTCCTCTATACTTTTAATATTGGTCACTAACAACAACAAAAAAAAATCCTCTACCTGGTTAATATTATTTGCCTAATTTTCAAATTCTGTTTATTTTGATGGATCTTATTTTATTATACGATGTTAAATCTAATATATGTATTGACCTTTGTGTGACATTTGTTGCATTTTTGTTTTTAGATAGACTCTCACTCTGTCACCATGGCTACACTGCCATGGCATCATAGCTCAATATCAAATAGTTGATGTAGAGCAATCCTCTTTCCTTGACCTCCTAAGGAGCTGAGACTACAGGTGTGCACCATCACCCTTGTGAATTTTTTCTATTTTTTTAGAGTGCCAAGCCATCATAGCTCACAGTCACCTCTAACTCTCTTGGGCTTCAGCAATTCTCCTGACTCAGACTCCCAAGTACCTGGGACTACTGGCATCCACCACAATACCCGGTTATTTTCTTTTTGTAGTGGCAAATGTTGTTTAGCTGTCCTGCTCAGGGCTAGAATCCACAATTGGTGCATGTGGCTGACTCAGGGCTAGAATCCGCAATCTTGGTGCATGTGGCTGACTCCACAACCACTGTGCTATGAGCGCTGAGGTTAGTTTTTCTATTTTTAATAGAGAAAGGGTCTCACTTTTGTTGTGGATGGTCTGGAACTCATGTGCTCAAAAAACCCTCCCACCATAGTCTCCCAAAAAACTGGGACTACAGGTGATAGTTACCTGCATGGCCAATTTTGCTCTATTTCATTAGCATTTTACACTGAGATCATGCAACACTTTATCATATAAATGTACTAAATTTCATATTATACACCATAAGAAAACATTAGTGGTTTTGATTATTTTTAATTTTAGATAATTTTGCATTTTATCCAATAAAATTCATTTTAACTGCATGTGTGAATCACAAGTCATATTTTCCTTTAATTTTTCATTCCAACCTTGAGCTTCCCAAACCCACAGTTTTCATTGTAGTTGTAAGATATTTTATTATTCCAGTAAATGAAAACAATTTAATGATGATAAACTAGAAATCAGTTTAAAATAAGAACATATCTTCAAAGACAAGTGCCTACATGTACACTAAAATTTTTAGTTTACATGTTTCAGTTGTGTTGGCACCCGAATTTTAACAGTAAGAATTATTGACATACAATAGACACTAGTCCTGAGAATTTATGAAATAGGCCTCAGAACTGATCTCAGACTGATACAAATACATGTCAGTTAACCATAGATAAGAAAACAGTAAATAAAAGAACAATGGAAAATTATATAACTTATTCTTTAAAGGTCAAAATGTGTATTTATAAACTCATAAGAAGTATCCAGAAGAATAAACACTGTTAATAGTTTCTTCTATGAATCATTGGAGGAAACTAAAGATTTTCTCCTCATGTACATTGTTATAACTTGACATTTTTATTGTATCAAGACCCTGTTACATACCTCATTCCTGAATATCACTATGGTCACATTTAAAGTACTCTATGTGGAAAGCTAGGTAATTTACCCTTCATTGCAATTTTGTAAGTCTTTAGTTTTCTCAGAATGTCCATCATGGCTTCTGTTGTATTTTCCTTGACATTAAGAATGTCAGTAAAATATCTTTTTAAAAAAATATTTCTTGATCAGGTGGTGCCAACAGCTCAGTGGGAGGCGCCGGTCAAATACACGAAGGCTGGCAAGTTCGAACCCAGCCTGGGCCAGCAAAAACAACGACAACAATAACAACAATAACAACAGAAAATAGTAGGGCATTGTGGCTGGCATCTATAGTTCCAGCTACTTGGGAAGCTGAGGAAACAGATTAGCTTGAGCCCAAGAGTTTGAAACTGCTATGAGCTGTGATACCAGGCACTGTACCCAAGGCAACAGTTTGAGCCTCTGTCTCAAAAAAACCAACAAAAAAAAAAAAAAGATTGCCCCCTCAAGCCTGTAATCCCAGGATTCTGGAAGCCTGAGCCAGGTGAATTGCCCGAGTTCCTGGGTTCGAGACCAGCCTAAGGAACAGCAAGACCCTGTCTTGAAAAATAGCCAGGCATTAATTTGGGGGCCAGTAGTCCCAGCTACTTGAGAGAGAAGCAAGAGAATTGCTAGAGTACCCGAAGAGATTGAGGTTGCTCTGAGCTATGAGGCCATAGCATTCTACAGAGGGTGACATAGTAAGACAGTATCTCACAAAAAAATAAAGAAGAAGAAATTTCCAAAAGTTTGTTCATTGCTCTGTGTCAAACTCTGACATTCTCCCAAGAACACACAAAAACACACAATAATAAAAATATACAAAATGCGGCAAGACACCAAAACAAGTCAATGAGAACACAACTGTGAGACACTTATATACTGAGATTATGGAACCTTGACGAGTTGTTTGAACAGTGTTGCCACTGTAAGCGCACAGTGGCAAGTTCACAAACATAATTCTCAGATCTCAAATAAATTTCTTCATAATTAGAAAAAAATTAAAAATTAAGAAAATCACATTTTGGGCGGTGCCTGTGGCTCAGTGAGTAGGGCGCCAGCCCCATATGCCGAGGGTGGCGGGTTCAAACCTCAGTCCCGGCCAATACTGCAACCAAAAAATAGCCGGGCGTTGTGGCGGGCGCCTGTAGTCCCAGCTACTCCGGAGGCTGAGGCAAGAGAATCGCTTAAGCCCAGGAGTTGGAGGTTGCTGTGAGCCGTGTGACGCCACGGGACTCTACCCGAGGGCAGTACAGTGAGACTCTGTCTCTACAAAAAAAAAAAAAAAAAAAAGAAAATCACATTTTGAAGACATACCCTTGCCAACATGGCGGTGCCCAGTTGGGGCAGGTTCATCTACTGAGTATTCAGGCTAGGGCTGGGGCTGGGCTTTAGCCAGGTACTATTTAGTTGTACAACGTTTGGGGATCTATTTGGAGAGGATTATTCCAGTGTGCCAAATAATCAGTATGGATAAGGTAAAAAATTAGACACTAAAGTTTTGAAGTCAACTGCTCCTAGAAAATTCACCAATTTAAGCAGAATCAGAAATCACGGTAGATCCTGTCATCTCCATTCCCTTCTTCGGACACTTCATTTTACACCTGAATTCGGAGAAGCTTTATTTTCTCTTGGTCCAGAAGAACTGGGTTTGTTCAAAGATAAGGATAATCCTGATGCAAAGGATTGAGTTATACCTTTGCAGTGACAGCACTTATTTGCTCAGCTTCTGGTCCTGGACAAGAAGCTGTGTCCACATACCTCAATGATGGCTGCGGGGAGACCAGTAGTAATATGAGGCAACATGATGGTCTGGCCATGACCTCATCAATAGTGTGTAGCATGGAACCATCATTTTGTATGTAAATAACACCAGAATGGCAGTGAGAAGCAGGTGAATTTGCCAGAGTCTTTTCATCGTAAGTAATATCATAAATTACAATTCCTGTAATTAAACCTGTGTGCTATACCATATGAGATTAAAGTGTTTATTACTAGAAATATTTTATTGCATATTTACTCTTACTGTACACCTAAGTCATGAAGTGTATAGTCTAGAGCTCTCCTTGTGAACTGAAGGAAACAAATATATTGAAACTTACATTGATTCAATTCTTTAATACTTGGAAAATCGATTTGCAAATTTTACAAATAGAAGACTGCAGTCTCAGAAAAGAACCCAGTGTCTTCATAGTTGGAATATTGTCATGAAGGTCAATTAGGGAACTAATAAAAATAAAAAATATTGTGGAATCTTCAAATTAACACAGATAGATAATTAAATTTCATTTTCTTTTGTATTTTCCATCATTGCTTTAATGTAAATATTGGCCCAGTAAAGATGACAACACTGTAAAAAGCTTATTTTGAACATATGTTTTATATCAGATCACACTATTTTAGAGTATAGCGTTCAAAACTGATTTTTTACTGTTATCCCAAAATACTCAGCAGATAATCTTGTTCAGGGTAAAACTCTAGTAAATATTTGCTGAATGAAAAGTTAGTCTTCTGTGTCTTACTTTTATTTTCCTTTTACATATACATGTATTTATAAGGTTTCCACCCTTTGCCTTCACAAAATGAAAAAGGCTTAAAATTCAACAACAATAACAATGTTCAAGACAAGGACTAGAAACAAAATCCTTACAAAGAACAAATGAAGATAAATACATTCAGAAAAGAAATCAGATGGTTGGTGCATCACAATATCAAGCAATATCAACAGTGCCAAGTAAGCAACATTCACATTGTCAAATAGTGGGTATGTCCACTATAGAATGCTTTAACTGTGAGGTTCAGCATGGAGTCATCAGTTAACCTATAACTGTATAATTAAATTATAAATTAACCTATAACCCTATAATTTAATTTTAGATTTCGTTTATTACTTTTTTTTAGAAAGCTCATTTATATGTGTGTGCTTAGGTATATTCATTATATCTAAATAATATGTATTATACACAGTTATTATAAATGTATTTTAATTAGTATCACCTTCAGTTCTTTCTAATGACTACCCATTTAATCTAACCAGATATTAGAAATCAGAATTAGATATTAGAAATTTGCTCATGTAAATATAACAATCTCTGCTTGCCCTACAAATCTTATACAGCCTGTGGTTTCACCACTGAACAGCGATTTTTTAATAAAAATTGTCTATTCTGGCAATAGTTAAAGAAAGTTTCTGTGTTTGACTCTATGAGTAGAAAATTAAATGGCAATTTCTGAACATGTTAATTGATGTTTTGGAATAATGTATTTTTACTTCTTTTTATTTTCCAAGAAAGCATTGGGGATAAAAATACCTTTTGGTCCCATAGGCTGTGCAAATAGAAGCTTCTTTGGTCAGCTCCAGTTTGGAAATACATAGTAATTAAGGTGTTGAGTCTGTCTTTGAGTTACTTCATGATTGACTTACCTATAATAAAATAATTCACAAAATAATTTCAAAACAATGTATATAAGGCACATGATAAATTAAAGACATTAACATTTAGCAAAAAAAAAAGATTAAAAAGTGTTATTACCATTTGCTATTTCTGTAACTGACTGTCAACTGTGTTTGTAGCATGTTATTCAACAGCACAAACTTGTGAAAGCCGTATCTCATAAATTTGTCAATCAATGGGGCTATATCTACTAATGCTTCCTATTTCAGAAAGTGTGAACATTTTTGGTATTAAGTGAATCTCTACTGCGGTGGTCCTGAGGTTTTCCAGGGGGACGCTCTTCCCAGATATAGAAATTTACCTGGATGTTGATTTCTTCTGGCCATTTCTCCCCATCCTCCAGACACTAGAGTAAATACCTACAAGGAGTGTTCATAGACTACCTTCATGGGAAGGCTATTGTTTGTCCAGAGAATCAATAATCCTGAGTATATAATCTAGACAATAATTCGCTCCCCAACAATGGGAAAGGAAATCAGGCATCGAAAGGAACTGATGAGTGAACTCTTTTTCTCCAATCTAGCATGTAAGGTGTTGAAGAAAGAATTTGTGTTCCCGCTGTCCTGTCACTCCTGCTACAGAAGCAGATTCTTCACTCAGAGGGGAGAGTGAAGTATTAAATAATAAATATGTAGCCTCAGTATTTCTTAGAAAGCCTTGGCCCACAGCTTTCCATACATAGAAAGTAGACTACCCTTTGCACTGGGCATCCCTAGAGACATTGTACCAAATAGTTGGATCCCATAAAGACATCATAGCCATGGACCAAGTATTACCTGTGGACAATGTTGTGCCCATCTCAGGTTTCTACAGTGGGCTGAGATCAGCATTTTCTCACTCAGAGTCCTAAGGTCAGATTCCAGTGGCAGGTGGCATCCCTTAACAAACATGGACCCACTTTCTCTTTTTTTTTTTTCTTCCAAACTCGTTGCTTTATTCACTTAACAAATTTTTTTTTTTTTTTTTATTGTTGGGGATTCATTGAGGGTACAATAAGCCAGGTTACACTGATTGCAATTGTTAGGTAAAGTCACTCTTGCAATCATGTCTTGCCCCCATAAAGTGTGACACACACCAAGGCCCCATCCCCTCCCTCCTTCCCTCTTTCTGTTTCCCCCCCACAACCATAATTGTCATTAATTGTCCTCATATCAAAATTGAGTACATAGGATTCATGCTTCTCCATTCTTGTTATGCCTTACTAAGAATAATGTCTTCCACGTCCATCCAGGTTAATACGAAGGACGTAAAGTCTCCATTTTTTTAATGGCTGAATAGTATTCCATGGTATACATATACCACAGCTTGTTAATCCATTCCTGGGTTGGTGGGCATTTAGGCTGTTTCCACATTTTGGCGATTGTAAATTGAGCTGCAATAAACAGTCTAGTACAACTGTCCTTATGATAAAAGGAATTTTTTCCTTCTGGGTAGATGCCAAGTAATGGGATTGCAGGATCAAATGGGAGGTCTAGGTTGAGTGCTTTGAGGTTTCTCCATACTTCCTTCCAGAAAGGTTGTACTAGTTTGCAGTCCCACCAGCAGTGTAAAAGTGTTCCCTTCTCTCCACATCCACGCCAGCATCTGCAGTTTTGAGATTTTGTGATGTGGGCCATTCTTACTGGGGTTAGATGATAACTCAGGGTTGTTTTGATTTGCATTTCTCTAATATATAGAGATGATGAACATTTTTTCATGTGTTTGTTAGCCATTCGTCTGTCGTCTTTAGAGAAAGTTCTATTCATGTCTCTTGCCCATTGATATAAGGGATTGTTGGCTTTTTTCATGTGGATTAATTTGAGTTCTCTATAGATCCTAGTTATCAAGCTTTTGTCTGATTGAAAATATGCAAATATCCTTTCCCATTGTGTAGGTTGTCTCTTTGCTTTGGTATTGTCTCCTTAGCTGTACAGAAGCTTTTCAGTTTAATGAAGTCCCATTTGTTTATTTTTATTGTTGTTGCAATTGCCATGGCAGTCTTCTTCATGAAGTCTTTCCCCAGGCCAATATCTTCCAGTGTTTGTCCTATGCTTTCTTGGAGGATTTTTATTGTTTCATGCCTTAAATGTAAGTCCTTTATACATCTTGAATCAATTTTTGTGAGTGGGGAAAGGTGTGGGTCCAGTTTCAGTCTTTTACATGTAGACATCCAGTTCTCCCAACACCATTTATTGAATAGGGAATCTTTCCCTCAAAGTATGTTCTTGTTTGGTTTATCAAAGATTAGGTGGTTGTAAAATGTTAGTTTCATTTCTTGGTTTTCAATTCGATTCCAAGTGTCTATGTCTCTGTTTTTTTGCCAGTACCATGCTGTCTTGACCACTATGGCTTTGTAGTACAGACTAAAATCTGGTATGCTGATGCCCCCAGCTTTATTTTTGTTACAGAGAAGTGCCTTAGCTATACGGGTTTTTTTCCGGTTCCATACAAAACGCAGAATCATTTTTTCCAAATCTTGAAAGTACGATGTTGGTATTTTGATAGGAATGGCATTGAATAGGTAGATTGCTTTCGAAAGTATAGACATTTTAACAATGTTGATTCTTCCCATCCAGGAGCATGGTATGTTCTTCCATTTGTTAATATCCTCTGCTGTTTCCTTTATGAGGATTTCACAGTTTTCTTTATAGAGGTCCTTCACCTCCTTCGTTAGGTATACTCCTAGGTATTTCATTTTCTTTGAAACTATGGTGAAGGGAGTTGTGTACTTAATTAGCTTCTCATCTTGACTGTTGTTGGTGTACACAAAGGCTACTGACTTGTGGACATTGATTTTATATTTTGAAACATTACTGTATTTTTTGATGACTTCTAGGAGTCTTGTGGTTGAGTCTTTGGGGTTCTCTAAGTATAAGATCATGTCGTCAGCAAAGAGGGAGAGTTTGACTTCCTCTGCTCCCATTTCGATTCCCTTTAATTCCTTGTCTTGCCTAATTGTATTGGCTAGAACTTCCAGCACTACGTTGAATAGTAAAGGTGACAGAGGACAACCTTGTCTGGTTCCAGTTCTAAGAGGAAAACCTTTCAGTTTTACTCCATTCAGTAAAATATTGGCTGTGGGTTTGTCATAGATAGCTTCAATCAGTTTTAGAAATGTGCCACCTATGCCTATACTCTTCAGTGTTCTAATTAGAAAAGGATGCTGGATTTTATCAAATGCTTTTTCTGCGTCTATTGATAGGATCATGTGATCTTTATTTTTGCCTCTGTTAATATGGTGGATAACGTTTATAGACTTGCGTATGTTAAACCAGCATTGCATCCCTGGGATGAAGCCTACTTGATCATGATGAATGACTTTTTTGATGATAAGTTGTAATCTATTGGCTAGGATTTTGTTGAGAATTTTTCCATGTATATTCATGAGTGAGACTGGTCTGAAATTCTCCTTTTTGTTTGGATCTTTTCCTGGTTTTGGTATCAGGGTGATGTTTGCTTCATAGAATGTGTTGGGGAAGATTCCTTCTTCCTCAATTTTTTGGAATAATTTCTGCAGTACAGGAATAAGCTGTTCCTTGAAGGTTTGATTGAATTCTGGAGTGAAGCCATCTGGTCCTGGGCATTTTTGGTTGGAAGATTTTTTTATTGTTTCTTTGATCTCAGTGCTTGAAATTGGTCTGTTCAGGAGCTCTATTTCTTCCTGGCTGAGTCTAGGGAGAGGGTGTGATTCCAAATATTGATCCATTTCTTTCACATTGTCAAATCATGCACCCACTTTCAACACTCAATTCCTGTCTTTCCGACTTACTTCTGCCTGGGTGCCTCTTTTTAGCCTGTGTGTCACAAAGTCCTCTTGGTCACATGACCTCCCTGTCTGCCAGGAGTTTTACTACTGACCACAGTGAAAGAGCTGTCCATTGATTCAGCCTTAGAGGAATCTGGGGTGTCTTCCTGAATGTTTTCAGGGAGTCTGTGAGGAGATTAAACACAGACCATTTGCCTCCACTTGAGAGGTGGCTAACTAAAGCTTACCAAGAGCAGATCAAGGCTACAGGTTTATAAAAGACACAACTGATGCAGCAGGGAAAAATCCATTGCAAACACATTACCTGATTGAGAAAGTCACAACTCAAAAAGGGCAGCAAAGAGAGCAGGTAGTCCCCAGTTTGTACCATAACCAGAAATGGTCCAGTTTTGTCATTTCTTGTGAAAGAAAAAATATGTTGTTCAAGGATGGCACCAGTCACACATTAATAGTCTGTCATCTTAGCAACAAAAAGCCAAGAGGTGTGCAGAGTGAATTAAAGACAGAGGAAGGAGTGAAAACGTCAGTCAGGCAGTAAGAAAAAGAGGCTATTGTTTTAAAGGATAAAGTTGACTCCTATTTTTCTTTGCTTCATTTTCAAAGGAGTAACTCATAACCTTGAGTGGTGATCTCAAAACCCATAACTAAGGAAATACAGCTTCAGGCAGGTAGAATAAATTACAAAGCAGCAGATTTAACACTATTGTGGCAGATTGATGCTCAATAATTGATGTTTGTCACTTTAAACAAATACACAGCAATGTGATGAGGTTTTAAACAAATTCTCAAAACAAAACTAACACTTACCTGGACGTTTCTTCACATCTCTCTACTACATACTGGTTTCTTCTTGCTTTAAGTTTTTTTCCTGCTTTGAATGAAAATGCAAACCCCATTAAGTCCTTTCAGTTAGGCCAACCTGGTCACATAGAACATTTTTCATAATTTATCTTTGTAAATGTTATCCTTTACATAGACCATTTCTGACATGGTGAAGCCCTATGTTTGTCAAAAAATTTTCTTCTTGAATCAGCGCCTGTAGCTCAAGCAGCTAAGATGCCAGCCACATACACCAGAGCCGGTGGGTTCAAATCCAACCCAGGCCTGCCAAACAGTGACAGTTATAATCAAAAAATATCTGGGTTTTGTGGTGGGCGCCTTAGTCCTAGCTACTTGGAAGGCTGAAGCAAGAGGATCGTTTAAGGCCAAGAGTTTGAGGTTGCTGTGAGCAGTGATGTTACAGAACTCTACCCAGTGCCGCAGCTTGAGACTGTCTCAAAAAAAAAAATATATATATATATATACACACACATATATATATTTTCTTCTTAAACCATCACTTATTTTAGGAGAAATATTGTTATTAGGTTTTGTCATACACAAAATCTTTGTCTTTCCTTTTAGTGTGACTTGCCGCCCATGTTTCTTAATATTCATGAGTTTCTTCACATCTCTCTACTACATACTGGTTTCTTCTTGCTTTAAGTTTTTTTCCTGCTTTGAATGAAAATGCAAACCCCATTAAGTCCTTTCTATTTAAAGACCTGGGAAGGTGGTTTTACAGGATTTCGGTCTCTAGGTTAAAGTTTAGACTTCATCAAACAATGGGGTAGGCCAGCTGGAAAGCACTAAAAAAAAATAAGGCATCATCAACCAGGGAGCAGAGGGATTTTAGAGTACCCTATAGGTTTATATTTTGCCTTCCATTTTAAAGAAAGATGTGAGAGAGAAAGACAGTCCCAGAATATTCAGGAAGAGCAGAGGTGTGGCTCTCATGTTATGAACATCAATTTGTTTACAGTGACACAGACAACTACCCAACAAACAGCCTTCCCAGCATCTGAAAGTGGGCCTTGTGCTGAAGCTGGAGTGTGTCCACCAAACCACAAGAGTTTCAGAAATTCAGAGCTGCTTCAGGGATTTCACGAGGTCTGGAAATCAAGTTTGATCCCCTATCTCCAGGGGAGGGAAATGTCACTTCCAGGGCATCTCTCTAGTACTGAATGGATGGTCCCAGCAGAGGCTGCTTCCTGAGCCATTCCTGACTCCAGGAACCCATTGTCATGATGCGGGAAAGGGTCTGGCCTGGTGGCTTCTTGCCTGACCCTAGAGTAACTCTGTTCCTGACAACCTTCTTTCCTAGTGGTAACCAGCATTTCAAAAGCTTCCTACTGCTCTTGGGGACTGATGCTGACTTGGCTCTCTCTTGCTGTCTCTTCATCCCAATTCTCCTTATCAGGACCTTAAAAATGTGCTTTAATGTTTTGCTTGTGGAGCTAGAGGCCCCTTTGTATGCTTTCCAATATTAGATCCAACTGGGAGATGATGAGCATTGTGGAGATAAAAAAAAAACAAAAATGAAGGAAAATGGAGCAGGGGTAGGTAAGGAGCTACATTACCTGGAAAGCAAAAAGAGTGAGAGCTGTAAGTGTAATAAGTACTGTACATCAGGCAGCGTGAATTCAGAATGTCTAATGTTCCATTACCTTATCTTGCTGAAAATGCACTTTCCTCCCAGATTTTGGCACTAAAATGTCACATATGGGGAACAGATGTCAAGTGTGTGTTCCCTGGTTTTAGGTTCCAGGTGACAAAGCAAACTTACTGGTACCAAGACAGCGGAACAAATGAGCAGAACAAGTAGATACAAGTGAGCAGAAGGTCAAAGTTTATTAAAGCACAGTACACTCCAGAGAAGGAAGACATCTACCTTATCAAGTGGAGAACACCCTGGGTTAGTGAGATTTTTCCCCTTCATGATAATTTTCCAATCTATCTTAAGTGATGCGGTGGGGGTGGTGGTGGTAATATATTTACTATTTTTACTGGAAAGGGGGACAAATTCCGGAATGGACTGTCCTCCCATTTCTATCCCTGTAAAGCAATTTCTAGAAGTTGTCATAGTATTTGTAATCTGTGATAAAAGTGATAAGAATTTTACTGTGTTTATGAAAATGGGTCACTTGAGGCTACTGTCACCTTACTTGTATGCATGCTGCAAAGACCTGTTTTTGTGGCTTTGGCCATATCTCTACACTGGGGTTTCTCCAGCTCTGCAAGTCATTTTTGTAAAGCAAACATCAGTTTAGTTTTTGAAAGCCTTCCTGAAATGCTTTTCTTTTTTTCCCAGAAAAATCAACTTTATTTTAAAACTGCTGAAAATAGAAGTGAATAATTTTATTACAACTCTCACAATTTTCTTCTGTGAAAATACTCTGTAACCATCTACAATGACCATGTAGTATTTTGTACAATTTTAACAAGTAGATAGATTTAAACATGAGTTATCTGAATAATTACAGATACTTTTTTTCTTTAATTCATTGTGTTTTAAACTCTGGCTGTATTGAACTCCACACATACCACAGTTGTGGTAACTAGAAGTTATCTGTTCCAACTTTCTGCCTATGAAGGAATATTTTCCATAGCATTCTTGACAAGTACACTTCTGGCTTGAAATTATTTTCCTGAAATGCTTTTCTTTCTTGGCAGCCCACTCTGGTAATTTTCTTCCTTCTTATTATGGACAAGGGATGCCCTAGAACCATCTGCCCCTGTCTCTCCCTAGTCCTACCAAACAGGATAAACACACCTTTAAGACATCATTGAAATATTTGCAGGATATTTCTTTCTTATGAATTACGATTAGAAAAGTATGAGCAATAAAGCCTGGTTATAAGATTCAACATTGTCTTCACAGTTGTAGGGGTTTTCTTGATCATAAATTTCATAGAGAAATGTTTGAGCAGAAGTTAAACACTTGTCACCTTCTTCACATTTATAGCTTTTCTGTTTAACATGAATTCTACTGTAATTCTACAGAAAACTATAATTACTGGTATAAAGCTTCCACACACCTTCATATTATGATTTTTCTCTGACATGATTTCTCTTGTTTACTAAGGGCCAAGAATCAGTTAAAACGTTTGCCATATTATTCTCATTTGTAAGATCTCTCTCCAATATGAATTTTCTTATGTGTAGTAAAGTTTCAGCTCTGCTTAAGTGCATCACCATACCATTCACAGTTGTAGGATTTCTCTCCAGTGTAAATTCTAATAAGCTTCCTAAGTTATGAAAACCAATTAAAGTACTGCCAGATTCTTCATATTTCTAGGGTTTCCATGTTATCTCATTTTTTTTTTTTATTGTAAAGGCTGGTATGACCCTGAGTTAAAGGGTTTGCCACACTATTCATATTTCTAATGTTTCTCTCCAGAATGAATTCTTTTGTGTACAGAAAGGGTTGAGGAATCCTTAAAGGCTCTTCGACATACTTCACATTTGTAGGGTTTCTCTCCAGAATGAATTCTTTTGTGTACAGAAAGGGTTGAGGAATCCTTAAAGGCTCTTCGACATACTTCACATTTGTAGGGTTTCTCTCCAGAATGAATTCTTTTGTGTACAGAAAGGCTTGAGGACTGGTTAAAGGCTTTTCCACATTCTTGACATTTGTAGGGTTTCTCTCCAGAATGAATTCTTTTGTGTACAGAAAGGTTTGAGGACCGGTTAAAGGCTTTTCCACATTCTTGACATTTGTAGGGTTTCTCTCCAGAATGAATTTTTTTATGTACAGAAAGGGTTGAGGAATCCTTAAAGGCTTTTCCACATTCTTGACATTTGTAGGGTTTCTCTCCAGAATGAATTCTTTTATGTACAGAAAGTTTAGAGAAATCATTAAAGGCTTTTCCACATTCTTCACATTTGTAGGGTTTCTCTCCAGAATGAATTCTTTTGTGTACAGAAAGGATTGAGGAATGGTTAAAGGCTTTTCCACATTCTTCACATTTGTAGGGTTTCTCTCCAGAATGAATTCTTTTATGTACAGAAAGATGTGAGTACTGGTTAAAGGCTTTTCCACATTCTTGACATTTGTAGGGTTTCTCTCCAGAATGAATTCTTTTATGTACAGAAAGTTTAGAGAAATCATTAAAGGCTTTTCCACATTCTTGACATTTGTAGGGTTTCTCTCCAGAATGAATTCTTTTGTGTACAGAAAGGATTGAGGAATAGTTAAAGGCTTTTCCACATTCTTGACATTTGTAGGGTTTCTCTCCAGAATGAATTCTTTTATGTACAGAAAGATGTGAGTACTGGTTAAAGGCTTTGCCACATTCTTCACATTTGTAGGGTTTCTCTCCAGAATGAATTCTTTTATGTACAGAAAGTTTAGAGAAACCATTAAAGGCTTTTGCACATTCTTCACATTTGTAGGGTTTCTCTCCAGAATGAATTCTTTTATGTGCAGAAAGAGTAGAGGAATAATTAAAGGCTTTGCCACATTCTTGACATTTGTAGGATTTCTCTCCAGAATGAATTCTTTTATGTGCAGAAAGAGTAGAGGAATCATTAAAGGCTTTTCCACATTCTTGACATTTGTAGGGTTTCTCTCCAGAATGAATTCTTTTGTGTACAGAAAGGATTGAGGAATAGTTAAAGGCTTTTCCACATTCTTGACATTTGTAGGGTTTCTCTCCAGAATGAATTCTTCTATGTATAGAAAAGGTTGAGGAATTCTTAAAGGCTTTTCCACATTCTTCACATTTGTAGGGTTTCTCTCCAGAATGAATTCTTTTATGTACAGAAAGGGTTGAGGAATGGTTAAAGGCTTTTCCACATTCTTCACATTTGTAAGGTTTCTCTCCAGAATGAATTCTTTTATGTGCAGAAAGAGTAGAGGAATCATTAAAGGCTTTTCCACATTCTTCACATTTGTAGGGTTTCTCTCCAGAATGAATTATTTTATGTACAGAAAGAGTTGAGGAATCCTTAAAGGGTTTGCAACATTCTTCACATTTGTAGGGTTTCTCTCCAGAATGAATTCTTTTATGTACAGAAAGGGATGAGTAATGGTTAAAGGATTTGTCACATGCTTCAAATTTGTAAGGATTGTCTACATTATAAATTGTCTCATAGTTATAATATTTTGAGCTGTGGCTAAGATACTTGTCATCATTCTCACAATGGTAAATTTTCTCTGCAGTATGAAGTTCCCTGTGTTTAGACAGTCTTGAGCAAGATTTAAAGACTTTGCAATATTCTTTACATTTGTACTGCTTTTCCACAGAATGGGTTATCTTATGTTTACGGAAGTTTGAGCATAGTTTTAAGACTTTTTCATATTTTTTACACTTCAATGTTATTTCTCCAGTATATATCATCTTATGTCTATTTACATTTGATAACTTTCTGACAACTTTGAAACATTTACTGCATTGGTAGATTTTACCATGCATAGCTGTTAAACTTTCATCTAGTCTGTTGTAAGATACGTTCTGCTGCTTATACTTATACACTCTATCCCAGTCTTTTATTGAGTTTAAATTCTCAGGGCCGTCATTTTCATATCTTCTCAGGATTATCTCTGGTAATAAAATGTTCATGCCCAGCACTTGTGAATTTCTCTGGGTGGAATGATTAGATATAACTGAAAGAAATTTAAAAATACAAAATTATGCCATTGAGTTTCATCACAAGTGAATAAATATACATTACAAATTCTGTCTGTAAAATTATGCCCAGCACAGTAGCAAGATGGCACAGGACAGCACAAATGCCCTAATAATTTTCAAAATACGTATAAGTTAGAAATATATACTATATTTTAGGGACTATAAAAACAAAGTGAAAATTTTCAGCCCAGCAGGTGACCACAATGTGAAGAGGCATATACAGGCCGGGTACAGTAGTTCATGTTTGCTCCCAACTACATGTCTGGGAGAATGTGTGAGTGGATTGCTTCAACACAGGCATTCAAGAGCAGTCTGAGCCAGAGCGAAACCCTGTTTATACCAAAAATAGAAAAAATTAGTGGGGTGAGTGGCAGACACCTGTAGTCCCAGCAGCTCAGACCACTTCCATTCCCCCATCTGAAAACAGCATTGCCCATATGAAAGTAAACTTTTTTCTCAAAAGAAAAATAGAGACCTGCATTAACTCTACTTGCTTTTCAGGGCTTTTCTAAAGATAGCTTATGTGTCTCATGAGGGAGAGTGCTGAAGAGACTGCAGAGAGTACAGTTTGTTTTGTTTTGTTTTGTTTTTGGCTAGGGCTGGGTTTGAACCCGCCACCTCTGGCATATGGGGCTGGCGCCCTACTCCTTTGAGCCACAGGTGCCACCCGAGAATGGTGCTGTTTTTATAAAACTGATGGGGGACCTGAAACTAAAGGTAAAATATTGTTACAGCACCAGAGAGACTCCAAGACAACAGACAGATTCAGGTCTAGAAAGTGATTACAAGTTCTTAGGAGGAAATGTGGAGAAAATGCTTCAGCTAGAAAATAGCCACACACATCCACAAACAAAACACTTTCAGAATGTATACTAAACTGCCTCTAGTCTGGTAATGTGTGTCAGAGTCCTGTAAGGTAAAGCCACATCATGGATTTTGTGAAAGGTGCCTTATGTGGCTAGGCGCCCATTGTACAGCGGTTATGGTGCCAGCCACAAACACGGAGGCTGGCGGGTGTGAACCCAGCCTGGGCCACCTTAACAACAATGACAACTACCAAAAAAAAAAAAATAGCCAGGCACTGTGGTGGACGCCTGAAGTCCCAGCTAATTGAGAGTTTGAGGCAATAGAATCCCTTAAGCCCAAGAGTTTGACATTGCTGTGATATTTGATGCCAGGGCACTCTACCAAGTGTAAAGAAGTGAGACTCTGTCTCAAAAAAAAACAACAAAAGAAAGGTGACTTTTGTGATCCTCAAAAGTCAATGAAAGATTAGAACATGTAAAAAATAATAGGGTGACAAAACCAGAGGAAACAAAATAAATAATGTACAATCAACCATAAAAAAAGAGAGATGTATATATTACCTAAGAGTTTTATCTTCATGATGGTAAATGGATGAAATGGGAATGATACAAACTAACTAAAGTCATAAAAATGGAGATATAAACAAAAAAATAAAAGCTTTAAAAAAAGAGAAATTCCTAAGTTGAAGAACACAGGGAAAAGACTGAGAAAATTTCAAAGAAAAAAAATACAGAACATCAAGCTCACCACACTTCAGCTAGGAGAAACACAAAGAAACCCATAAAAAGACACATGACGATCAAAGATTTGAAAGCTACACAAGAGTATCTTGAAAGCCATGAAAGGAAACAGATGTGTCACCTCTAAGCATGCTCTTCTGAGATTACTAGTGGATTTTTCAACACACACCTTCCATATCAAAAAAGAGTTGGATGATATAGTCAAAGTGCTGAAAGAACAAAAATTTCAAAACTCATACATTTTATCCAGCAAAACATCCCTTCAAGATAAAGAAAAAAATAAACATTTATCAAGATAAATGAATGCTGAAAACTGCCAAAGAAGATATGTCAAAGGAAGCCCCTTTCATTGAAATCATAAAATTATGCTTGGGAACGATCCTAAATTAGGTAACAATAAGTAAATCTGAAAAAAAAAAAAACTAAGTACATTTAAGTAAAATGTTGTAGTATTATAATGATAGGGCAGGAAGCACTTTTAGTTTTAGTTTTTTTTTCTTTTGTTTGTTTGTTTGTAGAAACATAGTCTCACTTTATTGCCCTTGGTAGAGTGCCATGGCATCACACAGTTCACAGCAACCTCCAACTTCTGGGCTTAGGCGACTCTCTTTACCTCCAACTCCCGAGTTTCTGGGACTACACGTGCCTACCACAATGCCCGGCTTTTTTTTTTTTGTTGAAGTTTGGCTAGGGCCAGGTTTGAACCCACCACCCTTGGTATATGAGGCCAGTGCCCTACCCACTGAGCCACAGGTGCTGCCCTAATTTTTGTTTTTTGAAACAGAGTCTTAAGCTGACACCCTGGGTAGAGTGCCATGGCATCACAGCTTAAAGCAACCTCAAACTCCTGGGGTTAACTAAGTTTCCTGCCTCAGCTTCCCAAGTGGCTGGGACTACAGGCACCTCACATAACACCAGGGCATATTTTGGTTGTAGTTGTCATTGCTATTTGCCAGGTCAGGGCTGGATTCAAACCTGCCATCTCCGGTATATGTGGCTGATGCTGTAGCCACTGAGCTACAGGCGTCGAGCCCAGAAAGCTTTTTTCTTTTCAGACAGAGCCTTAAATGGTCACCCTGCGTTGAGTGCTTTTGCATCACTGGAGCTCACAGTAACCTCCAACTCCTGGGCTCAAGGGATTCTCCTGCCTCCACCTTCCAAGTAGCTGGGACTACAGGCACCCGCCACAATGCCTGGCTATTTTTTTTTTTTTCTGCAGGCATCATTGTTGTTTGGCGGGCTTGGCCTGGATTCGAACCCGCCAGCTCAGGTGTATGTGACTGGCACCTTAGCCGCTTGAGCCATAGGCGCTAAGCCCCAGAAAATTTTTTAATCATGCTAAAATTGAAAGACAAAAACATAATCTTAATATGAAACTTCTATTAATGGTATAAGTGTTCAGTGTAAGAAGATGAAATTGGTGACATCAGTAAGTTGAAAGAAATGCAGGGCGAGGTGGCTCACGCCTATAGTCCTAGCACTTGGAATGTCAAGGCCGGTGGATTTCCTGAGCTCACAGGTTCCACGCCAGCCTGAGCCAGAGAGAGACCTCATCTCTAAAAGTAGCTGGACATTATGGCAAGCACCTGTATTCATAGCTACTAGAGAGTCTGAGGCAAGAGAATCATTTCAGCACAAGAGTGGTAGATTGCTGAGAGCTATGACAGCACTGCACTCTAATGAGGGTGACAAAAGTGAGACTGTCTCAAAAACAAAACAAAACAAAACCAAAAACTGGTCAGGCATTGTGACAGAGGCCTGTATTTCCAGCTATTGGAAAGACTAAAGCAAGACGATCTCCTTCATCCAAGAGTTTGAGGTTGCTGTGAGCTATGACGATGCCACAGCACTCTACTCAGGGACAAAGAGTGAGACTATGACAACAAAACAAAACAAAACAAAAACCATAGAACAAAAAAATAAGGAATATGAACAGTTATAATTTTTGCATTCAATTGAAGTTAGCTTGATATGAGTCTAAATAAAATTAATAATATTGTTATATCTTTAAGAACTTTTTATAATTTCCCTTCTTCAAGGTGTTCAGAAAGAAAATATCTATAGAATTCATCTGAAGTAAACTAAGAAAGAAATCAGATTATTTACAAAAATAGTAGTAGTAGTAGTAATAGAATAGGCCGGTTTACAAAGAATCCTCACTATCTATTACTTATACTCACAAACCTCATTTAGGTATATCACATATCTTGTATAATATAAACATGTATAACACCATTGATTCCAAACATAAGAAATAAATCATGGCAAAAGCAAAGGAAGAAACAGCTGTGTGGTCATTTTTAATTTTAGACCCTAGTTTTTTTTTTTCTTTTTTAAAATTTCAGATTAATATGAGGATATAAACAATTAGATCACACACTGGGCATGGTGGCTCACACCTATAATCATACTACTTTGGGAGGGTGGATAGCTTGAGCTCATGTGTTCCAGACCAGCCTGAGCAGAGCAAGACCCCCATCTCTACTAAAAATAGAATAACCGGGCTCGGTGCCTGTAGCTCAAGCAGCTAAGGAATCAGCCACATACACCTGATCTGGTGGGTTAAAATCTAGCCTGGCACGCCAAACAACAATCACTGCTGCAACCAAAATATAGCCGGGTGTTGTGGCAGGCATCTGTAGTCTCAGCTACTTGAGAGGCAGAGTCAGGAGAATCATTTCAGCCCAGGAGTTGGAGGTTGCTGTGAGCTGTGATGCCATAGCATGCTACCCAGGGTGACAGCTTGAAGCTCTGTCTCAAAAAAATAAAAACAGAATAAAACAGAATAACTGGGGCAAAAGAATCACTTGAGCCCAAGAGTTGGAGGTTGCTGTGAGCTAAGACACCACGGTACTCTACCCAAGTCAACAACTTAGACTCTCAAAAAACAAAAATTAGAAAATTAGGTTACAATGTTTGCATTTGTTAGGTAAAGTCCTGCTTATAGTTATGTCCCTCACCCAGGAGGTGTGCCATATACCCTTACATAACACACCACTTTTAATAATCAACTAAAGGTTAGAAAAAAGATTAATAAGGTAACAGACAACTTGAACATGGTGTATTACTTAGACCTAACAAAGAAACATGACAGATCTCTCTAGTCAAAACTAGCAAAATAAGGCTGGCCATGGTGTCTCAGGGCTGTAATAGTAGCACTCTTGAAGGATGAGGCTGGAGGATTGCTTCAGGCCAGGAGAGGTTGTGAAGAGCCTGAGCAACAGTGAGGCCTCCTCTCTAAAATATAGCTGGGAATTGAGGCGGGTGCCTGTACTCCCAGGTACTTGGGAGGCTGAGGCAAGATACTCTCTATCCCAGGAGTTTGAGGTTGCTGTGAACTATGATGATACAGCACTCTACCAAGAGCAACAGTGACACTCTCTCTCAATAAAAAAAAAAAAAAATGAAAGGGCAGAGCCCGTGTCTCAGTGAGTAGGGCGCTGGCCCCATATACCTAGAAAAGCAGGTTCAAACCCAGTCCAGGGTAAACTGCAGCAAATAGCCAAGCTTTGTGGCGAGCGCCTATAGTTCTAGCTACTTGGGACTGAGGCAAAAAAGTCACCTAAGCCCAAGAGCTGGAGGTTGCTGTGAGCTGTGACATCACAGCACTCTACCAACAGTGACAAAGTGAGACTCTGTCTCTTAAAAAGAAAAAAAAAAGAAAAGAAAAAGTGACATAGGATTGAACTGACATTTTTCAAACAAGATATAGAGCTAACAAGCATTTGAAAGGGTGCTCAAAATTAGTAGCTGCTGACGAAATGCAAAGCAAAATCACAATGAAATATCATACATCATACTCAGAATGAACACTAAAATAAAATTGTCCCACTGAGAATTTTGTTTCTTTTTTTTTGGAGGGGGGACAGAGTCTCAATATGTTGTGCTAGGTAGAGTACTACGGCATCACAGCTCATAGCAACCTCCAAGTCTTGAGCTTCAGTGATTCTTTTGCCTCAGCCTCCTAAGTAGTTGGGACAACAGGTACCCAACACAATGCCTGGCTATTTTTTTGTTGCAGTTGTAGTTGTTGTTTAGCAGGCCTGGGCTGGGTTCAAACCGGCCACCCTTGGTGTGTGTTGTGAGTGCCATAACCACTGGGCTATGGGCGCCAAGCCCCACTGAGAATGCTGAAGTGGTTATGTGGGCATCTCCTACTTCTCCCAGCCATGATCTGGGGCTGTTCCCACCTATCCAGAGACCTGAAAGGAGATACTTACTCATGACAATGGACACAGGCCTGAAGACCTTGGCACTTTTTTTGTATGTGTATATGAGATGTTTATATATCTACTTGTGTGTATATGTACATACAGACAGACACCCAATTTACCACCTCCCTACATTAAACAACTCTCCAAGTTCACCTAATGTACGAAGACTGGGCATGCAACACAAGTACATATCAGAACGCTAGGCCAAGTTCCTTATGCTAATGACCTATGTGTGTTGACAAGATTTTTACAATCCTTTGGGTGGTCAACTTACAAAGGTCTACTGTGTTTCTGTGTATGTGTGTGCGTGTGTGTCCGTAATACAGTCCTGATAAGCAAAACCTAAGCAAGAGATAGCTATAAAGGGTGATTTATGACAGGTATGGTGGCCCGTATCTGTAATCTTAATCATTTTAGGAGGCCAAGGCCAGTGGATCACCTGGTTCAAGACCAGCCTGAGAAAGATCAAGACCACTTCTTTACTAAAAATAGAAAAACTACCCAGGCACTCTGGCAAATGGGTCTAGTCCCACCTACCAGGGAGGCTGAAAAGAGAGGATCACTTGTACACAAGAGTTTGATGTTGCTGTGATCTACAATGCCTCTGAAGTCAACCCCAGGGTGATAGAGGGAGAAAATGCCCAGAAAAAGTTTATAAGAGTGATTTTGTAACAAGAGAGAATTTAATATATGCTTGAGAATACTGTAACTCCCCAATGACATAGTATACGTAAGAAATGTACAGAGTAGATACATTTAACTATGTTAATGTTGAGAAATCAGGGCTTGGCGCCTGTAGCTCAGCCACATATACCAGAGGTGGCACGTTCAAATCCAGCCACGGCCTGCCAAACAACAATGACAACTATAACCAAAAAGTAACCTGACGTTGAGGCAGGTGCTTTTAGTCCTAGCTACTTGGGAGGCTGAGACAAGAGAATCGCTTAACCCCAGGAGTTGGAGGTTGCTGTGAGCTGTGATGCCATGGCATTTCACCCAGGGCAACAGCTTGAGGTTCTGTTTCAAAACAAGAACAACAAAAAGTTGATAAATTGGGATCAGCACCTGTACCTCAGCAGCTACGTCGCCAGAAACATACACCAGAGCTGGCAGGCTCGAATCTAGCCCCAGCCTGTCAAACAACAAGGACAACTACAAACAAAAAATAGCCTGGTGATGTTGTAGGCACCTGTAGTCCCAGCTATTTGGGAGGCTAAGGCAAGAAAATCCCTCAAGCCCAAAAGATCAAGGTTGCTGTGAGCTAAGATGCTACTGCACTCTACTGAGGGCAACAGCTTGAGACTCTGTCTCAAAAATATAAAAAGAAATAAAATAAAGTTGAGGAATTAGAGCATACACGACTTAAATTATTTATCACAGTTCATGTAAAGAAAATGTTAAAATTAAATAACGTGAGTTTTTTTTAATATTTGGGGGAGATTCTTAAGTGCTCTGATAAAACACCTGGCTAGTTTTTGGTTGTAGTTGCCATTGTTGTTTGGCAGGCCCAAGCTGGATTCGAACCCACCAGCTCTGGTGTATGTGGCTGGCTCCTTAGCCACTTTAGCTATAGGCACCAGGCCTAAAGAAAATTTCTTAAAAATGTTTCAGAGATCCTCAAAAATACAGAAATATTTTTATATTCTGAAAATAGAACAGCAGTCCAATTTTGCAGTCCTGGATAAGCTATAGAAAGTTCTTTCTTTTCACTATAAATGAGAAAGAACATCATTGAAAACTAAACTTTTTCTAAAAATTAAAAAGAAAAGGCCAGGCTACTCTGATGCCATGGCATGCTAGTCTGATGGCAACACAGTGAGCCTTTGTCTCAATGAGAAAATAAACATAAGAAATGAAAACAAGAACAGAGGTGCCCTTATATAACAAGAGAAAGAAACCCAGGCTTCCCAGAAATTATTTCCAATTAAGCTGAGCTTCCCTAATCACGTTGCGTTGTTTGGTTTCCTCCTTCAACTTTGGACCTCTGACCAGTGTTATCTGCTTCATTCACTCCAACCTACCTGGGTGCTTGACCACTGTCTGGTGAGTCTTCACCTTCCAGGGTTCTTTCCTTTGCTCCAGACAGGTGATGAGCTCAGGCTTAGAGATGGCAAGCCCTGTTTCATTAGAAAAAAAAAATAACATGACGCTTGTTGGGCTTCATCAGTTAACAATCTAGTAACTTCGTAGAATAGAGAACACAACATTTTAGAGATCCCAATAGAATAATCTAAAAATTGAGGTTTCTGACAGATACTTTACAGTATTTTAAAAGGATTTAAAATGCTCCACTACCCAGTACTATGCAAATAAAATTTGGTGCTAGAAATGAGGCTTAAACAAGAGAAACAGAATTGGGCAACAATTCTAAGCCTCTGCATTTCTGAAATTACCATCAATGTAGGGAAGGATATAATGCCAAGATAACATCTGAAATATTGTCTTTTCTACACCAAGAACTTATGTTTTCCTTAGAAACAACAATCTGAAAGTAATGCAGTCAAAGAAGAATCTCCACAAAACCCACCTACAGAGAAATGCTTAGTGTATAGTAGGAAATGTGTATGTACGTTATCCTCACCTAGGAAGACCAGGTGACTGTAGGTCTCTAACATGACATCCCGATACAAATTCTGCTGAGCAGGGTCCAGGCAGTCCCACTCATCCATAGAGAATTCTATAGACACATCTCTGAATGTCAACAGTTCCTGAAAAAGAAGAAAAAAACTAACAAAAACCATGTTTATCATGATGTCATAGGATGTTTTAATTTCATTTTTACATAAATGAGTGGGTGAGAACTTCTTTTGACTTACATGACTGAATGGTATTATGTAGTAAGTACAGCACAGAGATACTCCCTCATGTGCTCTCTAACACTGAGGAAAGAGGATGGGATAACGTCCACAACCCCAGTGTAGATAATGTGCTTTTTGGCTTTACAATGCAAAAATCAGGCCACCAATACAGGCATGTGGATTCTTGTGCCTGCTTACATCATACTCTATAACCTGTGCATATTTCTTACGTGAAAATATCATGGTGAGGTAAATGGAAGCCCTAAGATTTTAAAGTGTGCAAGCATGAACTGAAGTTTTTGTGGGTTGTGTTTTTTTTTTTTTTTTTTTGAGACATAGTCTCACTATATCGCTCTTGGTAAAGTGCAATGGTGTCACAGCTCACACCTCTGGGGCTTCAGAGATTCTCTTGCCTCAGCTTCCCAAGTAGCTGGGACTCCGGGCATCCACTACAACACCTGGCTATTTTCTTCTTGCAGTTGTCACTGCTGTTTAGCTGGCATGGGCCGGGGTGGAAGGAGTCAGCCTTGGTGCAAGTGGCTGGCAAGTAACCACTGTAATATGAGCGCTAAGACTCAAATGCAGTTTTTTACTCAGAAGATATTGGGTAAAGCTTCATTTTTGAATTTCCAACAAGCTTAATGGGGATGCCAATATTTTTGTCCTTTGATAGTATTTTATCACATGTGAGACTGGATTTATCCCAGTTGAATGTTGATCCAGTAAACGACCATTAGAGCCTTTATTTTCCAAACAAGGTATAAAAAGAGAATCTCAGAAGGTGCACATGAGCACTTAATCATATTCTGATAAAAACCAGTGAAAAAAAATTTTTTTGAAGTTGAAAATACAGGCTTGGCGATTGTAGTTCAGCAGTGAGGTCACCAGCCACATACACGGGAGCTGGTGTGTTCAAATCCAGCCTGAGCCTGCTAAAGAACAATGACAACTACAACCAAAAAATAGCCGGGCACTGTGTGGCAAGTGCCTGCAGTCCCAGCTACTTGGGACGTGGAGGCAAGAGAATCGCTTAAGCCCAAAAGTTGGAGTTTGCTCTGAGCTGTGATACCAAGGCACTCTACCCAGAGTGAGAGCTTGAGACTCCGTCTCAAAAAAGGAACAACAATAACAACAACAAAAAACACTAAACGTACAGATATCTGCCCTATTTTCTAATCTCTAATGCTATCTTTAAAAACTCTCCTTAGCATCCTAGAAAGCAAAGCTTTTCTAATACTTCTGATTTTGAGAACTTTGAGTTACTCTAGTCCATTAATGCCATCTCCTGTAAACTGCACGTGTATCACCTTACTTTACACAGCACTGAGGGCGCTTCCGGACCAAAACTGAACAGTACTTAGTCCCCTGCTTTGTTAATATCCAATGACCCAACATCATCCACCCCAGGTATCCACTCATTTCCATTTAAAATAGGCACAAGACTCGGTGCTTTGGCTCAAGTGACTAAGGCATTAGCCACATACACCTGAACTAGCGGGTTTGAATACAGCCCAGGCCTACCCGAACAACAATGACAGCTGCAAAAAAAAAAGTTAAAACAGGCACAAAGGGAACATTTGCAGAATTAAAAAACATAATTTATTATAAACATAAATTTGCGATGAAAATTCTCCAGGGGCATATGGGAATTTGGATGGAGAGAATGGAGAGAAGACACTGCTGTATACGGAGGGGAGGAGGATTTCTCAGAGCCTCTTCACTATTACAAAAAAAGGGCAAAAGAGTATTTGAAACAAGCTCATTACGCAGGAACATTTCACATAGAGAGGAAAAGATTTCCAACTTCAAAACGTGAGATATTGCAGAAGAAAAGGTAGTCACAACCCTGCGTTAAGACACATTTAGCTGAGAAGCAACCAATTCCTTCTCTTTCCCTGACTGCCCTTAATTTCCTTCTCAGGTGAGATTACCCGGATATATATTCCAACTGCATTCTGGTAATATGGCTTTAAAGGCATCAGCACAGCCCCTTCACTTGTTCCCACCACATCCAAAGGCTGAGTAACCTTGAAGCAAAACAAAGTGTGCATATATGTATATATATACCCTTTCCACTTCTTTATTACAGGAGACAGTCTGGAACAAGGAGCTTTCACATAAAAACCAAAGTGTGACTTTCATATTTCTTGCCCTACCCTGCTAGCAATTTCGGCTATGCCAAGGTAATATTGGTGGTACTGTCCTGTCCCCATGAAGCACAAGCAGGTCAGGCCCTGTGACCTCTCTTGGGAAAAGAGCCTCAACACATTTTAAAACTCTCATGCTTGACACTGGCCTAACCTTAACATCAATAAAACCATGTGGATAAAACAACACAGACTAACAGAAACTGTGAGAAGGTGGAATCACAGATGATGGCATTTCTTCAAACTGGACATGGAATCCTATCTGGAAGCCTGGGCTGAGAACCACTCAGGTAAGCATCGCCTCCCAGGATTTAATATGCACACAAGTTATTCAGTATCCTGGGCCCCTCTAAGTACAGGATCCTGCAAGAGCAGCAATTACTCTATCTTAAAGCAAATTGTCACTTTTTTTTACAATGGCTATTTATGTCCTTGTTTAAGAATTTCAGGAATGGGCTCAGTACCTGTGGCTCAAGCAGCTACGGCGCCAGCCACATACACCTGAGCTGGTGGGTTCGAATCCAGCCTGGGCCCACCAAACAACAATGACAGCTGCAACTAAAAAATAGCCAGGGGTTGTTGTGGGCGGCTGTAGTCCCAGGTACTTGGGAGGTGGAGGCAAGAGAATCGCTTGAGCCTAGGAGTTGGATGTTGCTGTGAGCTGTGATGCCACTGCACTCTACCCAGGGTGAGAGCTTGAGGCTCTGTCTCAAAAAACAAAAAAAAAGAATTTCAGGAATGGGTGTTTAGCAATTAACCAAAGAACCAAGATTGCAGAACTTCCGGTGAAGACAAATGCTGAGCAGTTAACCTCCACTTCTGTCGTCCTCCAGCAGACTGCCAGATGGCAAGTAACCTTTGCAACAAGCCAGGGGGACCTACAAATAGAAAGCTCCTGCACATAGCTTCCCATGCTCCTTTCCCTTTCACAACCTTTTGGTCAGCTGAGGAGCATGAGGTGGTTTTTGCAACATTAGTCTGCCATCTCCTCATGTTGCTCTTTTTTTATTTTTTATTTTTTTGAGACAGAGTCTCATTAGGTCATCCACTGTAGAGTCCTGTTGTGTCACAGCTCACAGCAACCTCAAACTCTTGGGCTCAAGCAATTCTCTTGCCTCAGCCTCCATAGTAGCTAGAAAAACAGGTGCCCACCATAATGCCCTGGTATTTTGTTTTGTTTAGCAGGCCTGGGACAGTTCGAATCCACCAGCCCCAGACCATGTGGTCAGAGCACTAACCACTGACCGACAGACACTGAGCCCTTATGTTGCTCTTGAATAATCTGCTTTTTTCCCTACCAACTCTGGTATGCTGAGTTAGGCTTTTGGGAAGTGAATTTGAATAAAATTTTTCACTTTTTGAGCGAGTCTATGAAATGACTTCTTCAACAATTCCCCCTATTATTGGTGTTACTTGTCCTAGACTAGAGCAGCACTCAGCTAGAGAACACAGCAGAGTCCCTTCTACCCAGCACTTTGTTAACAACACCAATACTTTTAGTCTAAGTTAAGAACACCAATCATAATCTTGAAACATGGCATTCTCTGCTGGACCTTCAAAGTTTCCAAGGGCTAGAGAAGGTAGCAGTGTCTGATGAAAGAACTGGATTTAGAATTTGGAACTACAGATTTGGGTCTTGGAGAACTGGGGAGCAAGCTAGTGCCCTGTGTACATCCAAAGGAATTCAGAAAGAAGGAAAATGGAAAAATGGAAATCCTCAAGTACTTTAATGCACATCTGTAATTCAGGATTTGTTTCTGGGCCCCATAATCTCTGTATCAGTTGTGGGTCTAAAGATATCAGGGTCACTATATGACAGAGAAAGAGGGTTGATTGTTGTTCTATAAATGTGTTTTTGAAGAACTCTACAGATTGTCCCCAAAGTCACCCCAATGTCTCTATATGTATGGAAAATCAGAAATTGGACCTAAACATATTTTTACACAATATTCATTACCAATTTTACAAAGAGGTAGCCAACACATAGAGAATATTTTGTAAATATTTTCTATAATTTCATAATAAATATTTTGTAAATAAAGGTACCTTTAGCTACAATTTCCCGTTTCCCTATCTATGGTGACTTCAGAGGTAATTTTCTGTGGGGGCAGTGCCTGTGGCTCAGTGGGTAGAGCGCCGGCCCCATATGCCGAGGGTGGAGGGTTCAAACCAGACCCTGGCCAAACTACAACAACAACAAAGATAGCTGGGTGTTGTGGCGGGTGCTATAGTCTCAGCTACAAGGGAGGCTGAGGCAAGAGAATCTCCTAAGCCCAGGAGTTGGAGCCTGCTCTGAGCTGTGATGCAACGGCACCTACCAAAGGTGATAAAGTGAGACTCTGTCCTAAAAAAAAAAAAAAATTGGGGGAGGGGGACACCCTGTAGTGAAACTGCCCTAAATGAGAGATTGAAAATAGGCAGTCCTTCCGTAAAGACTGCCCTCAGATAATTCATAAAGGAATTTCTTGCTGGTAACCCAAAAGCAAAAATGTGTAACCCAACTTTTGGTTTGCAGCCCAAATCTACCTCCTAAAACTAAAGACTGATTGCATACTAATAATGTTTTGTACAAGTTTATCTTTGCAGGTATAGGACAGAGACAAGATCAACCCAGGGACATTTACCAAAAAAAAAAAAATTTTTTTTTTTTGAAACACAGTCTCATGATGCCACCCTCAGTAGAGTACTGTAACAACACAGCTAACAGCAACCTCAAAATCTTGGGCTTAAGTGATTCTTTTGCCTCAGCCTCTCAAGTAGCTGGGATTAGAGTTGCCCACTACAACGCCCAGCTATTTCTTTGTTGTAGTTGTCACTATTGTTTAGCAGGCCTGGACTGGTTTGGAACCCACCAGCTTCAGTGTACCTGGCCAGTGCTCTAACCACTGAGCCATGGGCACAGAGCCAGAAAATTGATTTTTCCTTCACTCTCTTTTTCTGTTCAAGTTTGAATTCAGGTTATCCTGTGTAAAATGTAAATTTCCTACGCTTTACAAAAATGTAAATATTTTACCTCAGTATCCATTGCCCTAGTTCTTCTGTATGCCTTCTCATGTTTAAATACTGAAGTTCCCAACTGCTCCTTCTGAAAAATAAAAGATACATCTGTAATTTGCATTTTTTTCCAGTAATGGCTATAAACATTGTCTTAATAATCTTCCACTGATTTATATCTGCCTCAGTAACTTCTTTTGGTGTGAAAATGCTAGGAATGATAGCCAAGGGTGGGATATGCTCAGGCTTCTTTCTGTTCCATGCAGAGAGATGATATTGCCTTTGCCTGGGACAGCAGCGTGGCTGAAGAGCCAGGTTGCTGCTACAAATTCAAGATCTGAGGGTTGGGACAAGCCAGAAGTCTCTTCACACTGGTGTGGGGTTTTGATGGGACATTCTAAAGGTGAAGGACCTATGAGTTTGATTCCAGTAGAAATATGACCACATCCCTGTCTAGTCTTCATGTCCATAAAAAAATGGGTGTCACAATAGGGAGAAGGAATCCAACCTCAGAACTCCTCCTCTCAAAGACCCTAGTCCCCTCTGACAACAAGAGGTGATGTGTAATCACTACACAATTTGTGGTGTGACAGCCTGTGGGCAGGAGACCTCATACTCCTTATTAGCTGGGACTACAGGCATGTACCACCATGCCCCACTAATTTTTCTAATTTTTTGTAGAGATGGGTTCTTGCTATGTTGTTCATGTTGGTTTCAAACTCTTTTTCTTTTTTTTTGAGATAGAGTTTCACTTGGTCAGCCTCTGTAGACTGCTGTGGAATCTTAGCTCACAGCAAACTCAAACTCTTGGGTTCAAATGATCCTCTTGTCTCACCTTCCCAAGTAGCTGGGATTATAGGTGCCCACCACAATACCTGACTAGTTTTTAGAGACAGGACCTTGCTCATGCTCAGGTTGATCTTGAGTTCGTGAGCTTAGGCAACCCACCCACCTCGATCTCCCTATTGCTGGGATTAGAGGTGCGAGCCACCATGCCTGGAGAGGTCTCAAACTCTTGGACTCAAGTGATCCTCCCACATCAGCCTCCCAGTTGTCTTTTATTTTCATGGTATCTTTCCAAAGCTAAGCTCAGGATTCCCATTTGAAAACACCCTAAAAAAATTAGAAATCTCAGAACCTTATAACATTTACTCTGCAGAAACAAGGTAAACCATACTTTTTATGAAATGAAATATATGACTCCATATTTAATACTCACTTCTGTCTTACCTTTAGGAATATTTTCATATTCTTCAAGGGCTATGGATGAATTACATTTTATAGTTAATGGAAAAAATGAAGCTAAAATAAATGAGCAAAGCTTTTCAAGACACAAAATTCAGGGAATGAGACTGGTGACTGGAATATAGACATGCCCCTCTCAATTGTCAAGTAAGGTCACCCTATACCTTGAATCCTTATCCTATACCTCCCACCCTTATTCTGATCACAGAATTGCTTAGTGGCCACCCTCACTGGAGAAACTTCACTCTTGATTTCAATGCACATGAAGTGTGTATTGGGTTGCAGATTTTTAAAAGACTTTGCTGGGGGTGGTGTATATTTATCCTTTGGTATTTGCTCCCTTGAAATATTTGAGAAATAAGTTGTGCATTTTCCCCTGAATACCCGCATCTGATGGGCTGACCGGGAATGTCTCTCTAAGAAATGAAAACTGAGGCTAGTATCAAAAATCTTAAAGTCTTAATGGATTAGCTTTTTACATGAAGAGTATACCAGAAGACTTCTCTCAACCTCAAGGACACTTATTTGCTCCTCTGAGAGGCTCTACTCCCATTCTTCAGAATGTCTTCTGGGAGGAAATGTCCCAGGGACTGATATTTATGGAACTCTAAAGAAAATATGAATGCTATGGACATCTTGGGTCATCCTCAGATAAGTATGAAGCTCAGGACTGGGAAAAGACAGGAGTGTGAATGAGGATCTGTCATCCTGTACAGTTACCAATAGGGAATATCAATTCCAAGACATTCTGGTAAGCTGTGTGTTCCCAGGCAAGATAAAAGGAGTAAGGCACAAAGTTTTTACCATGGAGTATCACAGGACTATTGTCCGCATTTTTTCTTATGTGAAATGTAAAAAAGTTTAAAAAATAATCACCCCCCACCTTATGTAAACAAATAATAAACACAAAAATACTGCAAGTGTTTGAAATGGGCAATAAGAAAAAAAAAGTGATAATGTAACTTGGATGGGAAGTTCTGTTTGAAAAAGTGAAAACGAAACTGAAAAATGAGTATTTTTCTCCAAGACCTAGAAGAATTGGGCAGAAGAAACAAAAGTGGTAAATTTTGACTCTGGTTCCCAAACTTTGGAAAATGCTGGGGAAAACAAGTCCCCTTATAGAGTGTTAAAATATATATGAGGCAATATGGCCAAAAAGACTCTACTGCTCTGCATTTATACCCAAGGAACCCAAAATCCAGCACCAATTTATTTCTTATTATGTGCTAATGCAAGAGCCAAGGGAAAAACTTCCCATTAATTCTTTGAAGTTTCCCCAATTACCAACTGACAAATGGAAGAGTAATAAAAGGCATATGAATTTACTCATATACTACATATGTGATGAAATCATGGAGAGATTTACCCCAAACTCCCACTGGGGAACAGAAGTTTAAATTCTCATTTTCATAACAGAAGAAAGAGATGGTAATTTTTTTGAGAGGCAAAAAATGATTACAGAGGATGAACTGATTGGGAAGAAGGTAACTAACTTGTTAATGCTTTTTTAGGAATCTGAATGCACCAGAGAGGCAGAAATCATGTTGCGGAAAAAACCTTCCAGGAGTGGTTGTATTTTCTATCTGCACTAAATAAGGAGGTTACAGGAAAGCAATAGAAGGCAACTGTTTTTATTTTGGTAAGAAACTTTGTTACATAAGAACATGTTAGACAGTCTACCTCTACCCTGGTGTTGAGTGAAGCAAGGCTAGGTTTTAAGGAACTTGACATTCAGAATGATTTCTGAAAAGCTTTCCAATTTTGAAAAGCACTCAGCATGCCTAAGCTACAGTTTTTTAAGAATCATTTTCTGCACCCCAACATCAACTTAGAAGGAAAACAAATATAGACTTTACCAATCACAAACTACTAATTATCTTCTGATTACAAAACCAGGAAAATTTCAACTGAAAAGTCCAAAAAACTTCAATGCATAACTGCAACCAGTTATTGAATTTGATTTGCATATGCGCCTTGGAAAAACCTTTCCTTCAATTGTACAGCAGGTCTTGAAATAATAATCTTCACATAGAGGATCCTTATAAAAACTTTAGAATCTTTAAAAAATATTTAAAGTTAGGGGAGGAGCAAGTTGGCAGGCGAGTAACAGCTTCTTTGCAACCGTACACAATGAAATGGGGGAGAGAAGAATCCAGGCATCTCTGGCTGGTGGGATCTGACCAGAAACATCTCTTTGGGGACACAGGGAGACAGCGAGAGATGTCTGGACCACACGAGGAGGACAAAAGCAGTGGAAACTGGCAAGTAGTTGCATGCGTTTCTTCAGTCAGAGGCTGCCTGCCACTGTACAGCAGCAGACAGACTGCAAACGGGAAAGACCTTACCTGTGGGCTGTTTAATTGTTTGGACTTGGGCACTTGGTTGAATTACCTTGGGAGAACTTGGGTGAGAGTGTAGATGACTTTAAACATTCCCTAGGGCTCTGGACTTAGCCGCTGAGCCTGAAAAAAGCTAATATTGTTCAGCTGTGGGCCGCTAGCACAGACATTGTGGGAGAACTGCCTCTTCAGGCTTCTCCCTCAAGGAGACAGAGCCTGTGCAGCCATTATGGGAGAACTGCCCCTGTAGGATATGCCCTCAGGGTCGAAGAGGAAGGATGGAGCTGGAAGACCTTGGGCAAGTAATCTAGTGACTGAGTAGAACAAAGGCAGTGACTGAGACGATGGGGAAAAGTGGAGATTTCAGTAATTGGCAGTAACAGTTTTGCCTTATATTGGCCCTCAGGGGCATTAAGTGAGACCAATTTTGGAACACTGGATAATCGGGCAGCCACTTCAGGAGAGATCCCAGCAACAATTGCTTTCCAGGGAAGGCTTCTGCTTAGCTAAGGCCAATGGTTTAAAGTGTCTTTGAAGTGGGCTGAGGAGAGATTTAGGCTCTCAACCCTGCCAGGTGTGAGAAATCAGCAGAGGCTCCCAGTCTCCATCTCGTACAGCTGTATCAGTGTTGTGATTAACATCTCATACCCCAGAAGACCACCACTACAGGACAATATTCAGCAAGATATATATGTATACTGGTTTGTTTTTGTTTTGTTTTTTATTTAATGTTTTTAATTTTTTTAGTATAACATTTTCCCTTTAGATTTTTCTTTTATTTCTTTTTCTTTCTTTCTTCATTATTCTAGTTTAAATATAATTTTCTATTCTAGCATTCTATAACAATTAGAACTTCATTTTTGCTAGAGTATCTGCCCCTATTATTTGAATTTTTCCCACAATTTTATCCCATTAGGTTTTCTGTTTGGGTTTCATTTATACTATTTTTTTCTTTCCTGTCTACTTAGTGGAGGTGGAGTACTGTGTCTCAACAGGCTGACAAGGTGCTACTGACCTCAAGGGAACCACCCAACCCAACAACCCCACAGGTTGGGGGTTTTTAAGGTTGAGTCAAAGCACCCACTGTACACCTTTATTAATCCTGTCTCCCTCGTTCTGTGATTCTACTTTTTTTCCCATCAATATTCCCTTTTACTCACCCTTTCTTCTTTCTCTTTTTTATTTCTCTTTCTAAATCTTTTTTCCCTTCTTGCTCTTAAATCTGCTCATCCTTCTGCTCCCGTACCAAAAGGACTCATCAAAACCTTAGGTCAGAGGCACAGTAACATAAAGAGCAAGACGAAGTGAAAGAAAAATTAAAGCAAAGAAACAGGTAAAAGAAAACACTCATGCAGAAGAATCTGCAGAAAAATTCTGGCAACATGAAAAACCAGTCCAAGGAACCTCCCCAAGGGACCATGAGGTAGCTACTCCAGAAGATTCCACCTATAAAGAAATGTTAGAAATGACATAAAGGAAATTTAGAATACACATGATTAAAACAATGAAGGAAATGATGGAAACAATGAAGGAAACTGCTCATAAAATGGAAAATGACAAAAAGGAAATCCAAAAACAGAATCAAATTAAGAGATGAATGATATGCAGAATATAGAAAAGATATAGCAGACCTGAAGGAATTGAAGCAGTCAATTAAGAAACTTAAAGATTCAATAAAAGTATTACCAACATATTAGATCATGCAGAATAAAAAAATTCAGAGGTAGAGGACAAAGCTCTTGAGATAAATCAGATAGTTAATGAGGCAGAAAAGAGGAGACAGAAAGCAGAACATTCACTGACAGAATTATAGAACTTTGGGAAGAGTTCAAACATATGTGTTATTGGTATCCCAGAAGGGGAAGAAGAATGACCCAGAGGAATGGAAGCCATACTAGAGAATATTAAGAATGAAAATTTTCCAAATATCACCAAAGATTCTGACACACTCTTTTCAGACACCAGGTTGCCTTAACTCTAATGGAGCTTCTCCAAGACACATTTGATGAACTTGTCCAAAGTCAAGACAAAAGAAAAGATATTGCAAGCTTCCAGTACTAAGTGCCAATTGACTTAGAGGGGCAAATCCATTAGGGTGACCATAGACTTCTCTAATGAAACTTTTCAGGCCAGAAGACAATGGTCATCTACCTTTAATCTACTTAAACAGAACAATTTCCAGCCTAGAATGCTATATCCCACTAAGGTAAGCTTTAAAATTGATGGAGAAACCAAATCTTTTACTGTGATATAAACATTGAGAAAATTCGCCACAACAAGACCAGCTCTATAGGAAATACTTCAATCTGTTCTACACACTGACCATCACAATGGACCATCAGCAAAGTAAACACCCAGAAATTAAAGGACAGAGCCTAGCTTCCATAATGATGTAAAAAAAAAAAATACTAAATGGCACAAAATAAGATGAATAGAACACTACCACACTTGTCAATTATCTCAACAAATGTTAATGGCTTGAATTCCCCACTGAAGAGGCATAGATTGGCTGACTGGATTAAAAAACACAAGCCATCCTTTGCTGTTTGTAGGAAACACACCCAATCTCAAAAGATAAATTAAAACTCAGAGTTAAGGGTTGCATGACAATTTTTCAGGCAAATGGAATCCAGAAGAAAAGAGGGATTGTTATTTTCAGCTACATGTAGATTTAAAGCAACTGAAGTCAAAAAAGACAAAGATGGTCACTTTATATTGGTCAAGGGAAAAATACAACAAGAAGCCATTTCAATTCCAAATATTTATGTACCCAACTTAAATGCTCCCAGATTCTTAAAACAGACCTTACTTAATCTGAGCAATATGATATCCATAATACCATAATAACAGGAGTCTTTACCACTCCTCTCCCAGGGCTGGGCAGGTCCTCTAAATAGAAATTAAACAAAGATATAAGGGTCTTAAATGAGACTCTAGAACAACTGTGCCTGATAGATGTATATAGAACACTCCTTCCCAAAGATAAAGAATATAAATTCTTCTCATTGCCCCATTGAATATTCTTCAAAATTGATCGTATCCTAGGACACAAAACAAACCTTAACAGAATCAAAAGAATTGAAATATTACCTTGTATCTTCTCAGACCACAAGGCACTAAAGGTGGAACTCAACTCCAACAAAAACATCCAACCCCACACAAAGGCACAGAAATTTAACAACCTTATGCTGAATGACAATTGATTGCAGGAAGAAATAAAAAAGGAAATCATTAACTGCCTTGAGCATAACAACAATGAAGACACAAGCTCCCAAAACTTGTGGGATACAACAAAAGCAGTCCTGAGAGGAAAATTGATCACTTTAGTTGCCTACATTCAAAAACAGAGATCATATCAACAAACTCACAAGCCATCTTATGGAATTGGAAAAGAAGAACAATCCAAGCCTAAACCCAGCAGAAGAAAAAAAATATCCAAAATTAAATCAGAGATTAATGAAATCAAAAAGTAAAGAATCATTCAGAAAATTAATGAAACAAAAAATTGGTTTTATGAAAAAACAAGAGACTAATTAGAAACAGAAAAGTAAAATCTCCAGTAACCTCAATCAGAAATGATATAGTGGAGGCTCCTCACCCATAGACAGTGGTTACAGTTTTAGTCACATACAAGAAGGGTGGTAGGTTCAAACTCAGCCAGACCCAGCTAAACACCAATGACAACTGCAACAACACCACCAACAACAAAATAGCCGGGTGTTGTGGCAGTGCCTGTAGTCTCTCACCTACTCAGGAGGCTGAGGCAGAAGAATGACTCAAGCCCAAGACTTTGAGTTTGCTGTGATGCCTCAGCACACTACCGAGGGTGATATAGGACACTCTATCTCCAAAAAGAAAAGAAAAAGGAAAAATGATAAAGGGGAAATAATAACTGATGCCACAGAGATACTCTTACATTATCTCCAAATACTACAAGAAATTCTATGCCCAGGAATTTGACAATGTGAAGGAAGGAAATGGATCAATATTTGGAATCACACCCTCTCCCCTAGACTTACCCAGGAAGAAATAAATCTCCTGAACAGACCAATTTCAAGCACTGAGACCAAAGAAACAATAAAATCTCTCCCAACAAAAAAATGACCTGGTGCCGATGGCTTCACACCAGAATTCTATCAAACCTTATTCCCATACTGCAGAAACTATTCCAAAAAATTGAGGAGGAAGGAATCTTATCCAACACGTTCTACAAAGCATACACCAGCCTGATACCAAAACCAGAAAAAGACCCAACTAAAAAGGAGAACATCAGACCAATTTCACTAATGAACATTGATGCAAAACTTATTACCAAAATCCTAGCCAACAAATTACAGGATATCATCAAAAAAAGTCATACATCATGATCAACTAGGTTTCATCACAGGGATGCAAGTCCATAAACATTATTCAACGTATCAACAGAAGCAAAAACAAAAACCACATGATTCTCTCAATAGATGCACAAAAACCATTTGATAAAATCCAGCTTTCTTTTCTAATTAGAGCACTGAAGAGTATAGGCATAGTTAGCACATTTCTTAAACTGATCGAAGCTATCTATGACAAACCCACAGCTAATATTTTACTGAATGGAGTAAAACTGAAAGCTTTTCCACTTAGAACTGGAACCAGACAAAGTGGTCCTCTGTCACCATTACTATTTAACATAGTACTGGAAGTTCTAGCCAATACAAAGGGCATCCAAATGAAAGCAGAGGAAGTCAAACTCTCCCTCCTTTCTGAGGATATGATCTTATACTTAGAAAACTCCAAACTTGTCAACTACAAGACTCCTGGAAGTCATCAAAAAAATGCAGTACACGTTAAATCTACTAAGTGTAGAAAATAAATGTCTTAATACAATAACTAAGAAAATGCAGTAAAGGCTATGTTAACAAGTTTGATGAAGTATTTCAAATTGTATATAAAACCAGCACATTGTACCCCATAATTCCTTTAAAGTACACAGCTATGATTTAATTGAAAAAAAATACAGTAATGTCTCAGCATATACAATCAATGTCCACAAGTCAGCAGCCTTTGTATACACAAAAAACAGCCAAGATGAGAGGCTAATTAAGGACACAACTCCCTTCACCATAGCTTGAATGAAAATGAAATACCTAGGAATAAGCCTAACTAAAGAAGTGAAGGACCTCTGTAAAAATAATTATGAGACCCTAAGAAAGGAAATAGCAGAGGATATTAACAAATGGAAGAACATACCATGCTCATGGCTGGGAAGAATCAACATTTCTTAAAATGTCTATACTTCCCAAAGCAATCTACTGATTCAATGCCATCCCTATTAAAATACCGACCAGCGTACTTTCAAAACTTGGAAAAAATGATTCTGGGTTTTGTATGTAACCAGAAAAATACCTGCATAGCTAAGGCAGTTCTTAGTGATAAAAACAAAACCGGAGGCATCTGCATGACAGATTTTAGGCTGTGCTACAATGCCATAGTGGTCAAGATAGCATGGTACTGGCACACAATTAGAGACATAGACATTAGGAATTGAATTTAAAAAAACAGGAAATGAAACTGACATCTTACAGCCACCTACTCTTCAATATACCAAACAAGAACATGCACTGGGGGAAAGAATCCCTATTCAATAAATGGTGTTGGCAGAACTTGATATCCACATATAAAAGACTGAAAGTGGACCCACACCTTTCTCCACTTATGAACTGATTCAAGATGGATAAAGGACTTAAATTTCAGGCACAAAACAATAAAAATCCACAAAGAAAGCATAAGAAAAACACTGGAAGATATCTGCCTCAATAAAAACTTTATGAAGAATGCCATGGCAATTGCAACAACAACAAAAATAAACAAATGAGACTTAATTAAACTGAAAAGCTTCTGAACAGCTGAGGAGACAACCAAAGCAAATAGACAATCTACACAATGGGAAAGGATATTTGCTTATTTTGAATCAGACAAAAGCTTGATAACTAGAATCTATAAAGAACTCAAATTAATCCACATGAAAAAAGCCAAGAATTCCATATATCAATTGGGAAGAGACATGAATAGAATCTTCTCTAAAGAAGACAGACGAATGGCTAGCAAACATATGAAAAAATGCTCATTATCCCTAATTATTAGAAAAATGCAAATCAAAACTACCCTGAGATATCATCTAACCCCAGTAAGAATAGCCCACATCACAAAATCTCAAAACTGCAGATGCTGGTGTAGATGTGGAAAGAAAGGAATACTTTTACACTGTTGGTGTGACTGCAAACTAATACAATCCCCTTTTGTCATAAGGACACTTGCACTAGACTGTTTGTCATAGCTCAATTTACAATCACCAAAATGTAGAAACAGCCTAAAAGCCCCCAAACCCAGGAATGGATTAACAAGCTGTGGTATATGTATACCATGGAATACTAGTCATCCATTTAAAAAATGGAGACTTCACAGTCTTTATATTAACCTGGATGGAAGTAGAACACATTATTCTTAGTAAAACATCACAAAAATGGAGAAGCATGAATTCTATGTATTCAATTTTGATATGAGGACAATTAATGATAACTAGTGACGTGGTGGTGGTGAGGGAAGGAGATAGAGAGAGAGAAGGAAGAGTGGATGGGGAAAGAAAGAGCATAGAGAGGGCAGGAGGGAGGTGGGTGGGGTCTTGTGTGATACAGCTTTGGGGGGCAAGGCACAATTCTAAGAGGGACTATACCTAACAAATGCAATCTGTGTAACCTAGTTTCTTGTACCCTCAATGAATCTCCAAGAATTAAAAAAAAAAAGGTACTTAAAGTTGGAGAACTCTTGATTCCACTCCCCAGAGCTACTGAAATAAAATTTGTGCTAGCAAGCAGATTTAAAGGTATGGGTAACAATCTATGCCACTGAATTACTGAAATTACCATTAATCTAATGAAGGATATACATTGGCTCAAAAATTGGTAAGATTAATGCCAAAATAAAATATCTCCAAAATTTCCTTGACTATATCAAGACATCCTTAAGTTTTCCTTAGAAACAAGAACTTGACATTCATGCAGTCAAAGAAGAAACTGAATAAAAAACATTTTACAAAGAAAGAATATGAAATGCTTAGTGTAGACCCAGAAGTGTGTATTTAAGTTATCCTCACCGAGGAAGACCAGGTTTCTATAGTTGTCTAACATGACATCCCAACACAAATGCTGCTGAGCAGGGTCCAGGCAGGCCCACTCATTAATAGAGAATTCTATAGACACATCCGTGTATTTCAACACTCCCTGAAAAACAAACATATTTGCCAAGAAATAAGGGGTGATTGAATTTCACTTTTAGTTAAATGAGTGAAGAGAACTGTTGCTGATGTATATGAGTGACTGGCATTATCTAATCAGTACAGAAGAGACAAATTCCCTCAAGTGTTCTCTAACACTGAAGGGGACGGCATAGTGTCCACACAACCAGTGTAGACACTATAGTTTTTTGGTTTGCACGGTAAAAATAAAAGGCCACCAATACAGGCATGTATATTTTTGTGACTTATCTATATCATTCCATGTAAGCTGTGTGTATTTTTCTATATGACAATGTCATGGTGAGGTAAATAGTACCTCTAAAATTTTAACATGTATAAGAAAGAACAGGAGATAGGCCGGGCACGGTGGTGGTTCACATCTATAATCCTAGCACTTTGGGAGGCCAAGGGAGTGGATTGCTTGAGCTCACATGTTCGAAAACAGCATAATAGTGAGACCCCATCTCTACTAAAAATTAAAAAAAAATGAGTCAAGAGGATCACTTGAGCCCTAGTAGAAGGTTACTGTGAGCTATGACGCCATAGCACTCTACCCAGGACGACAGTTTGAGACTCTGTCTCAAAAAAACAAACAACAACTAAAAAAAAAATAATACTAAGACCAGAAGATCTTGATAAAATGTAGATTTTCATTCAGAAGATATGGGATGAAGATTCCATTTCTAAATTTCCAACAAGCTAAACAGGAATGATAATGCTCTGTCCCATTAAAATATTTTGTCAAACATGCAGTGAACTGTACATACTGTATTTTCCCCAACTGATTTCTGAACCAGTAAACAAAGATGACAAACTTTGCTTTCCAAAGCAAGGTATAGAAAAGAGAATCTAAAAAGAAAGGGATGCTTCCTCAATAAATGTTTTGGTTTGTGCACATTAGTGATATCTCCCCAAGTACTTATTAAGAGTACAGAAGATGTACTGGGCAGCACCTATGGCTCAATGGGTAGGGCACTGGCCCCTTATACCAAGGGTGGCGGATTCAAATCCGACCCTGAAAAAATTGCAACAAAAAAATAGCTGGGCATTGTGGCGGGCACCTGTAGTCCCGGCTACTCAGAAAGCTGCGGCAATAGAATTGCCTAAGCCCAGGAGTGGAGGTTGCTGTGAGCTGTGATGCCACCACACTCTACCAAAAGCAATAAAGTGAGACTGTCTCTAAAAAAAGTTAAATAAATAAAGAAAGAAAATATACAGAACCCTACAATGGAATATGTGTCAAAGAACACCAGAACTGAGTGAATAAAATTAACCTCACTGTAAACAGGACAAATTAGTATCAGGTGGTGATTCACAAATGCAAACACGATATCACGGCTGTGACAGTACTGGACAGAAAAAGTAAATTATAACCTGATAAAAACTCGTTGGAAAAACCCAGTTTGGACAAAGTTTAAGGTATAGATATCGGGCATGTTTTCTAATCACAAATCCTGTCTTTAAATATGTCCTTCTTAGCATTCTAGAAAGCAAGTCTTTGATAATTATCCTGTTTTTCAGAACTTTGAGTTACTTTAGGCAGTTCATGCCACCTTCTGTAAAAGTACACGTATATCAACTTCTTTTACATAGACCCCATAGAGCTTCCAGATGGAAGCTAAACAGTACATATTCCCCATTTCTGCTAATATACAATGATCCAACCTCATCCACAGTGGAAATCTTGACATCCACATTTTCCCACTTTCAACAGAAAGAAAGAGAACATTTTCACTATTGCAGGATATGAGTTTAATGTGAGAATTTTCTAGGGCATATGGCAAGCCTGGATGGAGAAAAGGGAAAGAAGACTGTCATATGTAGAGGAGAAGAATTTTTTGAGACTTTTCACTATTATAATGGGAAAAGAGTATTTGAAACAAACTCATTAAGCAGGAACATCACAAGTAGAGATGTAGAGGTTTGAAAATTCTAACATGATAGTGCAGGAGAAAAAGTGGGCACAACCCTGGACCTTGGACTCATTTATCGGAAAAGCAATCATTTCTTTCTCCTTCTCCTCCTTCCCTTGATTTCCTTCTCAGGTGAGATTATCTGGACACATTATTCCTCCATCTTGATAATATGCATTTAAAAACATCAGCCCAAACTCTTCAACTGCTACCACCACATCCACAGGCATAGGAACCTCCAAGTACAGTGAAAATTTCACCCTTACCTATTCTTTATCATGGGAGAGAGTCAGGAAGGAGGTTCTACGTAAAGACCAAAATGTGAGTTTCTAATTTCTTGGCTTCCAGTTCCCTCCCCTGCCAGCAATTTCTGCTATGGAAATGGGAAATGGAGCCTGTGCCCTCTTTCTGAAAAAAAAATAAATAAACTCAACTGTCTTAAATGTATATGGAAACCCTCATGCTAGACATTGGCCTTCCCTTAGCATCACAGGGGGCACTTAATTAAAACCACGTGGATGAAACAACCCACACTATTTGAATCTGTGGGCAGGCAGAATCGCAGATGATGGTACCTCTTCAAACTAGCCATAGAATCCTAACTACAAGCCTGGGCTGAGAAACACTTAGCTAAACATCACCTCTCTGAGTTTAATATGCATACAAGGCATTTCACAGTATGCCCACTCGAAGCATCTGATTCTGCAACAGCAGCAGTTACTCTATCTTCAAGCAAATAATCAGTTTTCTTATAATGCCTATGATCTTCCTTAAGAATTTCAGAAAGAAGGCCAGCCCAATGGTTCAAGCCTGTAGGCCCAGCACTCTTGGAGGCCCAAGGCAGGTGGCTTTTCTGAGCTCAGGAGTTCCAGATTAGCCTGAGCTAGTGCAAGACCCTGTCTGTAAAAATAGCAGGGTGTTGTGGTGGGCAGCTGTAGTCCCAGCTACTCGGGAGGCTGAGGCAAGACGATGGCTTGAGTGCAGGAGTTTTAGGTTGCTGTTACCTGTGATGCCATAGCACTCCAATGAGAGTGACAAGGTGAGATTATGTCTCATTAAAAAAATAAAAAAACAAGAATTTCAGGAAGTGTTTTGAGCCATTAACTATAGAACCAAGATAACAGAACTTCCTGTGAAGGAAAATAGTGAGCAGTTAACCCCCATTTCTGTTTTAGTCTAGCTGGTATCAGCCAGACAACCAGAAGGCAAGAAACCATTTCAATGAGACGTGGAGACATACACGCAGAAAGCTTCCACACAGTTTCCCAAGCTCTTTTCCCCTTTCACCACCATCTGGTCAACCTAAAAACATGAGGTGGTCTTTGCAACATTAGTCAGCCATCTCCTCATGATGTTCTTGAATTAATTGCTTGTTCTTCCATCAACTCTTGCATTGTGACTTATACTTTTCAGGAGGGAATGGTCAATCTTGGGTTTGTTTAAATTTTCAAAGGTTTTGAGTGAGTCTTTGAAGTGGCTTATTTAACAATTGCCCCTATTGCTGCTGTTACTCCTCTAGACCAGCGATTGTCAACCTGTGGGTCACATCCCCTTTTAACTGTATTAAAGGGCCACAGCTTTAATAAGAAGAAGGTTAATAAGAGGTTTAATAAGAAGGTTGAGAGCCACCGTTCTAGACTATAGCAGCACTCATCTAGAGAAAGCAAACCCAGCACAGAGTCCTCTCAGCTCAACACTTTATAAATAACAAGAATATCTTTGGTTCAAGGAAGACCAACAATCACAATCTTGAAACATGACATAGGTTGCTGGCACTTTAAAGTTTCCAGATTCTGAAGAAGCCAGCAGTGTCCGAGGAAATACCTGGAGTCACAATTTGGACCTGCAGATTTGGGTCTTGCACATGTGGGGATGTAGTTAGTGCCCTGTGTATATTCATGAGAATTAGAGAAACAGAAAAATGGGAATGGGGACATTCTCAGGTGTACTCAATGCACATCTGGGATCCAGGTTGAGCTTCTGGCCTCCTAGTCTCAGGATCAGTTTTAGGTCTAAAGAGATCAAGATAATTGAAAGACAGAGACAGAATAGGTGATTGCTGCCCTATAAAGATAGTTTGTAAAAATCTACAGGTTGTCCCAAAGTCAACATACATACAGAAAATAGAAAATTGTAGCTAAAATATATCTTTGTGAAATACTCATTACAAAATTTTACAAGGAAGTAGCAACACACAGAAAATAGTTTTTAAATGTTTCATAAAATTTTGTTGTAAATAAAACTATATATAGGTGCAATTTCCCTCTTTGCCTATGCATGATGACAGTAGGGGCAATTTTTGGGACACCATGTACTGTAAATACTCAAGAAGGGAGATTGAAAACTGGTAGAGAGACCATTGTAGCTTCATTACTTGGGACAGAATGCACATTCCTGTACAACTGGGTGTTGTGACTGTGAAGTGGAGCTAGAAAGTGCCCTCTGGAGTTACACTTGGTGGGAATCACCTATGTTCATATCAGTTCTGGTAATTCTGGATGGTGTGTAAAAATAATTTATAACTAGGGGGCGGAGACAAGATGGCTGACTGAAGCCAGCTTTCCAAAGAGGCTCTCATCCAGAAGGAAAGTTAAATGACAGAAATTTAGCAAGTAACCTGACGGATCAGAGCTGCACCAAGAAAGAAGGTTGAAGAACACAGATCAACCCTGCTGAGGTGAGCTGCGACCCCAAGGATACGAAAAAAAGTACAAAATCCACCACCAAGTGGACGGGAGTCCCCTTCCTCATAAAAACAGCTCGGAGTACCACATAGACAAACGAGCAATGTTCAAAAGTCTTCCCATCATACTCCATGGGAGAGACCCTCTAAAAACTGGACCAACTTCTTCTACTATGGTGCAATGGTGCTCTCCTGCCAGGCATAAAACTGTGTAAAACAGTATATATTCTCTACTTGTAATTCTGAGCTCCAAGCAGTCCCCTAAACTCTCACTCTGAGGTCTGGAGGCATGTCCCCCAGGAGTCAAAATTCGTGGGTGATTTCTCGAGGGGTGTGGACAGGGACTGGACTGCAGCTGGTCAGTGCTGATTCTGCAGCATGGGAGTGAGGAGAGGACGGTTCACTGAGAAGGAACCATGCTGGAGCAGAGGTGCCCCCAAGGCTCAGAGCAGCAGTGGTTTTTGGCAACAATAGGGCTGACCCTGGATGTTCTGGAGTCACACTCCCTGTCTCTCTGGGCAAGCAGAGGAGGTGGGGCATCTTCTCAGGTGGCAACCACAGGCAGAGTGGATCTGGGACAGAGATACACACCCCTTGAGCAAGTGTTTGCCTTAGGCGGTACTGGCCTGGGTGGATCACGGGGACTAGAAAACATACATACAGTGCAGATAAGACTCCCAGGGCGGGGCTGACATAGATGACTGCTTTACTGAGTCTAAGATGCACACAGCCCTCAGGAAATCATCAGGCTACACAAAGGAAAGCAGGAGGCTAGAACTGACAGCTAACCATGCTGCGAATACAAACTACCAGGTAACAGCAAAGACAGGGCCAGAGGCACAGGTTCTGGGAACTCAAAACAGATTTTCTTATGCAGGAGAATTTAGCGGGGACAGAAACAAATCCTGCAACGATGTTCTGTTCTGTCAGTAACATCAATCATGGGATGGCTAGAACTCAGTGAACATCCCCAGCCTCCGTCAAGCCCCAACTCTCCCTGCCGGATGGTAGCAGAGTAGCAGCCTGGCCGAGGAGACAGATTTCCTTGTGATTCAGGCAGGTGCAAACCCCTGGAGTATCTGCTCATTGGAGGCAACTGGGTCACAGTCCTGTGGGGTTATCAGTGACTGGATGTGACAGAGATGCAAGGTGGGGAAGGAGGCATCAACCTCCCCAGACTAATCTACTTGCTGGGTGGGTCCTCCTGACCCTATGGAGCACCGGAGCAAGTCATATATGAGTGGACAGCAGATTGCTGCAATCTAGTTGCCAGAGACCTTTTAAACTCTTCCACCTGAGACAGGTGCTGACTGAGACAATTGATTTGGACATTTTGAACTCAGCCAATCTCCCGAGGACTGTCCAAGTGGTGCCCTGGGTGTGGTTGTAGAAAGGTTTGATTTTCTTTTTCCAATTGTTGCCTGTCGGGGGCGGGGTGACTTAATTACTAGTATTTCTCAACAACTGAGACTTCAACCCAGAGTAACTGTTTCACTAGGGTCGGACAGAAACCAGTTAAAAACTAGACAGAGCCACTTAGCTCCACCACATCAAACAGGTCCCAAGTTTCTAAGGCCACAGCACTGTACAAGTCCTCGGCAAAGCTCCAGGGAAAAAGGCAAATGGTGTAAAATAATCATGGGGCAGAACCAGCAGAAAAACTATGGTAACATGAATAACCAGAGTAGATCAACACCCCCAAGCAAAGATATGCCAGATGTAACTGAAGAACCCATTCATAAACAGCTGGCCAAGATGTCAGAAATCGAATTCAGAGTTTGGATTGCAAACAAGATTAAAAGAATGAAGGAAAATTTGCGATTAGAAATTCCAGGAGCAATTCAAAAGTCGGAATTAGAACTTCAAGCAGTAATTCAAAAGTTGTCTCAAGAATTCAATGAATATAAAGACAAAACCACCAAAGATTTTGACTCATTGAAGCAAGAATTTGCAGTCTTCAAGATATGAAAAATACAGTAGAATCTCTCAGTAATAGAGTGCAGCAAGCAGAAGAAAGGATTTCTGACATTGAAGACAAAGTTTTTGAGCACTCCCAAACTCTCAAAGAGGAAGAGAAATGGAGAGCAAAAATGGATCATTCTCTCAGAGAGCCCTAGGATAATTCGAATTAGGCTAATATCCACCTCATTGGAATCCCTGAAAGCGATGAAGTGGCTTCACAAGACATACAGGCCCTTCTCCATGAAATTATGAAAGAGAATTTTCCAGACATGCCAAGAGATTCTGAAATTCAGATAGCAGACAGTTTCAGTACCCCAGTATGACTCAACCTGAACAAGACATCCCCCAGACACATCATATTAACTTCACTAAAATTAATATGAAGGAGAAAATTGTGAAAATAGCCAGGTGTAAGAAAACCATTACCTATAAAGGGAAGAATATTAGAATGACTGCAGATCTCTCTGCTAAAACTTTTCAAGCCAGAAGAGGGTGGTCCTCAACATTTAATCTCCTAAAACAAAATAACATTCAACCATGGATGAACTGAGCTTCATCAATCCAGCTAAATTGAGTTTCATTTATGATGGAGAAATAAAATACTATAATGACATTCACATGTTTAAGAAATTTGTCATAACCAAATCAGCTCTTCAGGATATTCTCAGACCTATCCACCATAATGACCAGCCCAATCCTCTACCACAAAAGTAAACTCACTCAGAAACTTTTGATCAAACTCCAACGTCCACAGTAGCAAAAGGATTAAAAAGGACTTTCCAAAACTTGATACCCAAAATTTTACTAGACTTATCTATATACTCCATTAATGTGAACAGCATAAACTGTCCTCTAAAGAGGAACAGGTTGGCTGACTGGATACAAAAACTCAGGCCAGATATTTGCTGCATAGAAGATAAATATAGACTCAGGTGAAAGGATGGCTGTCTGTATTTCAGGCAAATGGTAATCAGAAAATAGCAGGTGTTGCAATTTTATTTGCAGATACAATAGGCTTTAAAGCAACAAAAGGAAGGAGGGATAGGAATGGTCACTTCATATTTGTTAAGGGTAATACTCAATATGATGAGATTTCAATTATTAACATTTATGCACTCAACCAAAATGTGCCTCAATTTCTAAGAAAAACTCTAACAGACATGAGCAACTGGACTTCCTCCAACTCCATAAAACTTGGAGATTTAAACACTCTTTGGCAGTGTTGGATAGATCCTCCAATAAGAAGCTGAGCAAAAAAATTTTAGATTTAAACCTAACCATCCAACATTTGGATTTAACAAACATCCACAGAACATTTCATCCCAACAAAACTGAATACACATACTTCTCATCAACCCACAGAACATACTCCAAAATCATTCACATCTTAGGTCACAAGTCTAAACTCAGTAAATTTAAAGGAATAGAAATTGTTTCTTGCATCTTCTCAAACCACCGTGCAATAAAAGTTGAACTCAGTAACAACAGGAATCTGCATACTCACACAAAAACATGCAAGTTAAATAACCTTATGCTGAATGATAGCTGAGTCATAAATGAGATTAAGAAGGAAACTGCCAAATTTTTGGAACAAAATGATAATGAAGACACGAATTATCAAAACCTTTGGGATACCACAAAGGCAGTCATAATTTATACCACTGCAAGCCTTCCTTAAGAGAACGGAAAGAGAGGAAGTTAATAACTTAATGGGACATCTCAAGCAACTGGAAAAGAAAGAACATTCCAACCCCAACCAAGTAGAATAAAAGAAATAACTAATATTAGAGCAGAATTAAATGAAATTGAAAACAAAAGAATTATACAACAGATCAACAAATCAAAAAGTTGGTTTTTTGAAAAGGTCAATAAAATAGATAAACCTTTGGCTAACCTAACTAGGAAAAAAAGAGTAAAATCTCTAATTTCTTCAATCAGAAATTACAAAGATGTAATAACAACACACTCTTCAGAAATTCAAAAAATCCTTAATAAATATTACAAGAAAATTTTATTATCAGAAATATGAAAATCTGAAGGAAACTGACCAATACTTGGAAGCACATCACCTTCCAAGACTTAGCCAGGATCAAATGGAAAGGTTGAACAGGCCTATATCAAGTTCTGAAATAGCATCAAACATACAAAATCTACCTAAAAAGAAAAGCCCGGAACCATAAGGATTTACGTCAGAATTCTACCAAACCTTTAAAGAGGAACTAGTACCTATGTTACTCAACCTATTTCAAAATACAGAAATAGAAAGAAGACTACCCAACACGTTCTATGAAGCAAACATCACCCTGATCCCCAAACCAGGAAAAGACCCAACAAGAAAAGAAAATTACAGACCAATATCACTAATGAATATAGATGCAAAAATATTCCACAAGATCCTAACAAACAAAATACAGTCATATATCAAACGATTTATACATCACAACCAAGTCAGTTTTATCCCAGGGTCTTAAGGCTGGTTCAATATACGTAAATCTATAAATATAATTCAGCACATAAACAAATTAAAAAACAAAGACCATATGATTCTCTCAATTGATGCAGAAAAAACTCTTGATAATATCCAGTATCCCTTCATGATCAGAACACTTAAGAAAATTGGTATAGAATGGACATTTCTTAAACTGATAGAGACCATCTACAGCTAACCCACAGCCAATGACGTATTGAATGGAGTTAAATTGAAATCATTTCCACTGAGATCAGGAACCAGGCGAGGTTGCCCATTGTCTCCACTGCTCTTTTTTTTTTTTTTTTTGGGCCGGGGCAGGGTTTGAACCCACCACCTCTGGCATATGGGACTGGCGCCCTACTGCTTGAACCACAGGCGCCGCCCTGTCTCCACTGCTCTTTAACATTATAGTGGAAGTTTTAGCCATCACAATTAGGGAACAAAAGGCAATCCAGGGTATTCATGTAGGGTCAGAAGAGATCAAACTTTCGCTCTTCACAGATGATATGATTGTATATCTGGAAAACACCAGAGATTCTACTACAAAACTCTTAGAAGTGATCAAGGAATACAGCAGCATCTCAGGTTACAAAATCAACAGTCATAAATCGGTAGCCTTTATAGATACCAACAATAGTTAAGCTGAAAAAAACAGTTAAGAACTCTATTCCATTCACAGTAGTGCCAAAGAAGATGAAATATTTGGGAGTTTATATAACAAAAGACATGAAAGAACTCTACATAGAGAACTATGAAACTCTAAGAAAAGAAATAGCTGAAAATGTTAACCAATAGAAAAACATACCATGCTCATGGCTGGGAAGAATGAACATTATTAAAATGTCCATACTACCCAAAGCAATATACAATTTTAACGCAATCCCTATTAAACCTCCACTCTCATACTTTAAAGACCTTGAAAAACTAATACTTCTTTTAATATGGAATCAGAAAAAATCTCGAATAACCAAGACATTAATCAGAAATAAAAACAAAGCAGGAGGAATCACACTACCAGACATCAGACAATACTATAATCAATAGTGATCAAAACAGCATGGTACTGGCACAAAAACAGAGAGGTAGATGTATGGAATAGAACAGAGATCCAAGAGATGAAGCCATCTACCTACTAATATTTGATCTTTGACAAGCCAATTAAAAAAATTCAGTGGGGAAAAGATTCCCTATTCAACAAATGTTTCTGGGTGAACTGACTGGCAACCTGTAGAAGACTGAAACTGGATCCACACCTTTCACCATTAACTAAGATAAACTCTCACTAGATTAAAGATTTAAACTTAAGACATGAAACTATGAAAATACTGGAAGAAGAGTGCAGGGAAAACTCTTGAAGAAAGCAGTCTGGGCGAATATTTTATGCAGAGGACTCCACAGGCAATTGAAGCAGCTCCAAAAATACACTATTGGGACCTGATCAAACTAAAAAACTTCTGCACAGCCTAGAACACAGTAAGTAAAGCCAGCAGACAGCCCTCAGAATGGGAGAAGATATTTGCAGGTTAGGTCTCCGACAAAGGTTTATGAGCCAGAATCCACAGAAAACTCAAACTTATAAGCGAGAAAAGAACAAGTGATCCCATCTTAGGTTGGGCAAGGGACTTGAAGAGAAACTTCCCTAAAGAAAACAGGCACACGGCCTACAGACATATGAAAAAAAAAGCTCATAATCCTTAATCATCAGAGAAATGCAAATCAAAACTACTTGGAGATATCATCTAACTCCAGTAAGATTAGCCCATATCACAAAATCTCAAGACCAGAGATGTTGGTGTGGATGTGGAGAAAAGGGAACTTCTAAACTACTGGTTGGAATGCAAATTAATATATTCCTTTTGGAAAAATGTTTGGAGAAGACCTAGAAATCTAAAAATAGATCTGCCATTCAATCTATAATTCCTCTACTAGGTATATTCTCAGAAGACCAAAAATCGCATTATAACAAAGATATTTGTATCAGAATGTTTGTTGAAGCCAATT